>NC_041234.1:76675760-76708718 GCF_002837175.3 Physeter macrocephalus | reverse complement strand
TCTTTTCATCTTGTTTATGGTTTCCTTTCCTGTGCAAAAGCTTTTAAGTTTTATTAGGTCCCAATTTTTAATTTTTGTTTTTATTTCCATTTCTCTAGGAGATGGGTCAAAAAGGATCTTGCTGTGATTTATGTCATAGAGTGTTCTGCCTATGTTTTCCTCTAAGAGTTTTATAGTGTCTTAGCCCCATGGCTTTAAATGCCATCTGTCTGTACACTCATCATTCCCAAATTTATGTCTCTGTCCCAAGCGTTTCTTCTCAGCTACAGCCTCATATATCCGATGGCCTATTCAACATTCCTACTTGGATATCAAATAGACATCTCAAACATAACTTGGCCAAAACAGGACTCTTTTTTTCTTTCTTTTTTTAATTGAAGTATAGTTGATTTACAGTGTTGTGGGTTTTTTTTTTTGCCGTATAGCAAAATGATTCAATTATATATGTGTGTGTGTGTGTGTGTGTGTGTGTGTGTGTGTGTGTGTGTGTGTGTGTGTGTGTGTATATATATACATACATACATAAACATATATATACACACACACATATTTTTTGGCCACACCACGGGGCTTGCAGGATCTTAGTTCCCCAACCAGGGATTGAACCCACGCCCTCAGCAGTGAAAGTGTAGAATCCTAACCACTGGACCACCAAGGAATTCCATATACATTCTTTTTTTTAATATTCTTTTCCATTATGATTTATCATAGGATAATTGAATATAGTTCTCTGTGCTATATAGTAGGACCTTGTTGTTTAGCCATCCTCTATATACTACTTTGCATCTGCTAAACCCAAACTCCTAATCCATCCCTTCCCCAACTGCCTCCCCCTTGGCAACCAGTAGTCTGTTCTCTATGTCCACGATTTTGTGTCCAAAACAGGACTCTTGAGTCCTATCAAATCCCTAGCCCCTTCCCTCAGCCTCCCCTATCTCAGTAAAATGGCACCATCATCTTTTCAGTTGCTCAAACCAAGAACCTAGGTTCACCCTTGATTCCTGTCTTTCTCTCACCCACCTCCCCACACCCAATTCATCAGTAAGTCCTGTTGACCTGAACCTCCAACCATGTCATTATATTCTTTTTTTTTAATTAAAAAAAAAATTTATTTTATTTATTTTTGGCTGCATTGGGTCTTCATTGCTGCGTGCAGGCTTTCTCTAGTTGTGGCATCCTATCAAATCCCTAGCCCCTTCCCTCAGCCTCCCCTATCTCAGTAAAATGGCACCATCATCTTTTCAGTTGCTCAAACCAAGAACCTAGGTTCACCCTTGATTCCTGTCCTCCTCTCACCCACCTCCCCACACCCAATTCATCAGTAAGTCCTGTTGACCTGAACCTCCAACCATGTCATTATATTCTTTTTTTTTTAATTAAAAAAAAAATTTATTTTACTTATTTTTGGCTGCATTGGGTCTTCATTGCTGCGTGCAGGCTTTCTCTAGTTGTGGCAAGAGGGGGCTACTCTTTGTTGTGGTGCGTGGGCTTCTCACTGTGGTGGCTTGTTGCGGAGCATGGGCTCTCGGCGTGCGGGCTTCGGTAGTTGTGGCACGTGGCCTCAGTAGTGGCTCATGGGCTCTAGAGTACAGGCTCAGTAGTTGTGGTGCATGGGCTCAGTTGCTCCACGGCATGTGGGATCTTCCCAGACCAGGGCTTGAACCCATGTCCCCTGCTTTGGCAGGAGGATTCTTAACCATTGCGCCACAAGGGAAGCCCCATGTCATTATATTCTGTCACGTCTCCATTTCCTCTGTCACCCTAGTCCAAGCCATGACATGCTGCAATAAGCATCTTTGCACAATACTCAATGATGTATGTAGATCTAGATAGACACACAGAAATATTTCTGTGGGATAGCTTTCTAGTAGAAGAATTGTTGGGTCAAAGATATGCACATTTATGGGCTTCCCTGGTGGCGCAGTGGTTGCGCGTCCGCCTGCCGATGCAGGGGAACCGGGTTCGCGCCCCGGTCTGGGAGGATCCCACATGCCGCGGAGCGGCTGGGCCCGTGAGCCATGGCCGCTGGGACTGCGCGTCCGGAGCCTGTGCTCCGCAGCGGGAGAGGCCGCAGCAGGGGGAGGCCCGCATACCACAAAAAAAAAAAAAAACAAAAAACGATATGCACATTTAAAAAATGTGAATAGGCATCACAAAAGTGTCATCCAAGAGGATTTACAGTCTCACCATTGAGAGTGCTTTTCCTCATGCCCTTGAATGGACAGTCTTTAATTTTTGCCAATCTGATAGGTGAAAAATAGTATCTAACTGATTTAACTTTCATTTATCTGGTCACTAGTAAGGCTGAGTATCTTCATGTGTGTTAGCTATTTGTATTTTTCCTGAGACTTGCTCCTTAATATCCTTTGCACATTTTTCTTTTGGGTTATATATTTCATTTGTTTATAAGAACACTATATTTATTAGGGATATTTAACCATTGCCTATTATACAGTGCAAATTTTTTTTTCTCTTTAGTCTGCCGTATGTCGTAACTTTGTTCATGATGTGTACCCCTCTCGTAATCAGATAAAACATACTATAAAACATTTAAAAAACATGCTCATTAGATTTGGCAATTAGGATCTCAATGATGACATCAGTGCAGTAGGAGGAGAGAGGCAGATTGTAGAGGGTTGGGGAGAGAGCACTTAGAGGGACTGATAAGGAATACAGTATACATTTGGTAAGGGCTTGGCTATGATAGGAAGGACAGTGTTTCCTATAGACAGTGGGGCACAGGGGAGAAGAAAATGTTAATTTCATTCCCTTTTAAATATAGGAGAGAGATGAGCCCATTTATGTGTAGATGGCACAGAGCCTGATCCATGCAAGGTCGCTGAGGAAGCAGGAGGGTGGGGACTTCAGAGTGAAAGAGGTGAAAAGACAGGTTTAGAGAAAGGGAGGTAGCTCTTCCATTGAGACAGGAGGGAAAGAGGGCAGGATTGGTGAAGCTGTGGAGAAGGAAGGAGCTATGGAAGGACAGGATTTTGAGGGAGGTCCCAACTGATGAGAGCAGTGAGGGATTGGAACAGCATTTGAGAGGGATGAATAGAGGAGCTCTTTAGAGGCAAACCATCCAGATTGCCACGTTATAGTGAGCCTAGAAAGGCTTGGATAACTTGAGTTTGTCTCTCCCCAAGTCACAGAACCCTGTATCCATTCTCTCCAACAGCACTCATCAGCCCAGGTGTAGAAACAAAGTGGAGTCAATCTAGTTTGGGGGATTTTTCTGGGTGCTGTGACAGAGATATAAGAGGATAGGAGACTGGACAGTGCTGCCAGAATAGTTGAAATGACGGACCACTGTGGCTTTCATATCTGTGTCTATCTAAACCTACCTTGAACTTGAGTAATTCGTAAGACATGGAAAATTTCCATGACCTCTACACTGTTTCTTGTTTCTATTTCTGTCAACTCAGGCATCAGAACAGCTTTAGTATCAGTGTTTTAAAACTACTGTTTGTAATTTCTCAGAAAGTATGGGTTGATTTACTGAGAGCCAACAATGTGCCAGTTTCTAGGCTAGGTGCTTGAGATATAGTGGAGAAGAAGGTAGACAATGACCTTTTTTTTGGTAGAACTTATTTCAGCAGGGGAGGTATGTGTTAAAAAAAAAGAACATATTATATAATCAGTGATTTAATCACAATTATGAGAAGTTGAAGTTCGGCTATTTAGAAATCAAATTTAAATTTATTTATTTTAATTTTTATTGGAATATAGTTGATTTAAAATGTTGTGTTAGTTTCTACTGTACAGAAAAGTTAATCAGTTATACATATACAAATATCCGCTCTTTTTAAGGTTCTTTTCCCATATAGGTTATTACAGAATCTTGAGTAGAGTTCCCTGTGCTATACAGTAGGTCCTTATTAGTTCAAAACTGATTTGCATTTGCCAACAAAGTATGCGAGTACTTCTTACATCTTCCCTTTTAAAATTAAATATTGTCTTTAAAATTTTGCTTAATTGATAGGCAAAGATAAAAAAATCTTTATTACCAGTAAGAGTGAAACTTTTTTTTTTTACATCTATTGGCCATTTGATCTTCCTCCTTCAAGAATTATCTGTTCATGCTCTTTGTTGGACACTTACCTCTTCTTATTTTTTACCTCTTCTTTTTATTTTTCCATGTTTGATACCATTAACCACCTTTCTCTCTCTCCTCCCTTATCTCTGGAACACTAAAATATATCTTACCCAGTCTCTCTGGCCATTCCATTTTGATCTCCTTTGAACTTCTTTCTTACCTACTTTGGAAATGTTGGTGTGCTTAGGGATCTGACTACATTTTTATTACTTGACCCAATAAAAGATAACATGTAAGTCTTCCATTCTCTTCTCTGCATCACATTCACCAGGGGTAACAATATTAAATTTGTATCCCCTTTCAGACATTTTCCATGCCCATATGAAATTTGTCCTTTCTTCTTTCTATCCATCTATTCATCCATCCATCCATCCTGTCTGCATATGTTACAAAATACAAATGAAATTATAGTATATATGTTTTGCAGTGTATTTTTTACTTAATATTTGTGGCATGCTTTCAATGTCAATATATATATAACTACCTTTTTTTTTGGCTGTGCCCCCTGGCATGCAGGATCTTAGTTCCCCAACCAGGGATCAAACACGTGCCTGCTGCAGTGCTGCAGCATAAGCTTGGGGTCTTAACCACTGAACTGCCAGGGAAGTCTTCTACCTCTTTCTTTTTAACAGTGACATAGTATTGCATTATACGTCTGTACCATAGTTTATTTAATCAGTTTCTTATTGATGCTTAAATGGTATAATTTTTTTGCTGGTTTAAACATTGAGCATCCTTATGATACATGTTTGTGCATCTACTTGAATATCAATAGGAGAAGTTTTTCAAAATGGAATGGCTCCACTGAAAAATGGTCAGTGTTGCTAAAGATTCAGAGAGGTCTACGACAATAAAAACTGACTACTGTCCATTGGATTTAGGAGGTTCTTGTTGACCTTAGAGCAATTTAAGGGGAGTCGGGGGAGGAATGCTAGACTTTGGTGGGTTGAGAAATGTTTGGGGATATGAGGAAGTGGAGGCAGTGGATATGGACAATTCCTTAGAGAAATTTGGCTCTGAAGAGCAAAGAAAGGGTGGTAGCAGGGGAAGGGTTGAGATCCAGAGAAATTTTTTCTTTTCTTCTTTTTTTTTTTGAATTTAGGAGGACTTAGATGTCTTTAAAGGCTGATGGGAAGGAAGAGATCATTGATAGAGCAAAGTCCTTACTGAGTAGAGTCCTCATGCCAGATGGGAGAGGCTCCAGAATGAAATGGAGAGATTACCCTTAAACAAGAGGAAGGACATTACAGTTGGGAAGAACAAAAAGTGAACAGATACAGATGAAAATAGGTTTATAGATTTGGTGGCAGGAACTTGTCTGAGAGCTTTTATATTTCCCTGTGATGGAAGAGGAAAGGTCATCCTCTTAGAGCAGGGGTTGAAGTGGAGCAGGGTTTGGGTTGGAGTAGTGAAGTGCTTGAGGAAGGTTTGAAATATTGTGATGAGCAGGAGAGCAAGCTAGGACTAGGGAAGCATAGCTGGAGTGTCAGGCAGTGTTGAAGTGAGCTTGGCAACCAAGAATTCATATTGATCATAATCTACCAGATTGTGATTATTTTCTCCAGTAGATCTCAGGAGTCCCAGTGCAGGCATAACGCACAACAGTTGGGCTCTTCTAGGGTTACGTTTTTATTAGATATTTGCGATGAAAATGGGTTATTGAGGATATTGACAAGAGTACAGTTGAAACAATAGAATCCAAACTGTCTAGGAAAGGAAGTGAAGACAGGAAGGAGCTGACAGGGCGGGAGTGACAGGTCTGTGGAGGACTACCTCCCTGCCATGAGGTCTGAGAACTGCTGTAGGGCTGGGGGAGGTCATTGAGTGAACAGGCCAGAAGGACAGGGGATTGTAGTTAAGAGTGGGGTATTTGAATTAATGATATCAAATGTGGAGAAGTCCTGGGTGATAAGTTCTTGGGTGTGGCTGAATATGATATATGGTATTTTTGATGCCAGCTCATTCATTCAACAAATATTTATTGTCTGCATATTATGTGCCAGACAGCACTCTTGGCACTGAAGGGTACAGAAGTGAACAAAACAAAGTCCCTTCTCTCATACAATTTGTTATCTAGTGGGGGAGATTATTAATTTTTATAAAATAAAAGGGCAGCCTCATTGATATGTTGATTACTGAATGTGTAATACTAAGGTCACATGTTTATGCATGCGGGGCTAGCAAAGTCCATCTAGACATTTTGAGTGCCTTGATTTATTTTAAGTTATATTAACTGAATTACGAAAATTCATATATCCTCCCTGCTTAGAACTATTAAAGGTACTTTTATATGCTGTGTCAGAATTGAAGACAAAACAAATATATAATACATGCAATTTGAACATTTTAGCAGTTTTAAATTTTTTATACTTCAGTATTTTTTTTAATATTAGGACATTGCTTCTAGCTGTAGACCAGATGTTGATAATACACGTACTAACTTTGTTCTAGGGATTTGATGTAATGTGTAAAGTAATTATGGTTAAGCAGCTTAGGAGGGAAAGAGAGCTTGTATGTTAATATTTTATCTTTATTTTATACTCTCCAATTTTTACCTACTCTTTTGTGTACATGTACTCATGTATACATTTATTAATGTTTTATTTGAAAGAAATTAGCATTTATTTTATGTCTTACCGGCCTTAAATAACACCTTAAAATTATCTGCCACATATATAGTTCAATTTAAGTTCAACTACAGGTTATTTCACTGTGTTTAAGGTTTCTGTGGCCATAGCTAGATCACAGCATCCCTAAAATTAAAAAAGAAACCAAATGCATGAAATCACAGTTATGTGTGAACATGGGCTGGATTAGTCATGAACCATCGTGATTTCTCATTTAAGGGGACTGCGTGAGTGATTTTTAGGTGATTCTAATTCTTTTCTACAAGAAAGAATTAGATGCTAGCTAGAGTTCAGTTTAGAAATCCCCACCATCTGTGACCCAGGCAGGAGAAGAGGGTCTTCCCTGGGGAGGTGCTGGTTTATCAAAGCTTGTTGACTAAGGAAAGATAATGGAGTTTCACACGGTGATGAGGCTTATTGAAAAATGACAGTGTGTCGGCTCTCACCAGACTTAAAAATAAAGTGTTTTATGCATATAAACCTGGATTTTAGAGCATTCTGTTCTTTTAGTTGTGGATTTTTTATCTTTTTAAAAAAGCTTTTGGGCTGTTAAGGAAAGTGACTTTGGCAGAGGAGGGGGTGAACTGGCCATCCTTCACCCCATTAACCTCATGGGGTTCTAGTGAGCCTGTCTGGCTTCCGTGAGAGGAAGCTTCTAGTGTACATCTTGCAAGCTGGAAAGCCAAATGGGGTTTGTCTTAATAAATGCATTTCTCCTATTGCTGAGGGGAGTGTTTGGACACATGGTCTTGTTTTCTACTTCTATGTACCATGTTTATGGAGATCTGCCTTCTAGGATTGGTGGTAGGTTTAAGACACCTGGAATTGCTGAGGAGCAGGAAAAGTGTGAACTCATGAAAATAAGACCACATTTCCATGTATCGAAATATCCACTCTGCAGGAGAAATATATATATTTTAAGACATCCCACTTCCCTCTGGCACTTACTTTAGAGAAGTATTAATATGTATTATTTTAAGTGGGAATTTCTTCAAACTGTTTATGAACAGAATTTGGTGGTATTGAAAGGTAACCATGTGGATTCAATCTGGAGGAAATTGTCCCCACCTGTGTTTCTAAGAGCTAACAAAAGATATTATATTTTATTTACTCCCCCCGTATATACTCCTACCATCATTTAGAAGGGGTGTCCTGGATGAGGAGAATGGGTCCTTTCCCATGTGTAGAGTGGCTCTGAGCCTGGCGCACATTATTGTTTGGGGAGGTCGGGGGACTGAGAAGGTAAGCTGGACCACTAGCCTTTCAAACATTCATCTGATATTAGCTGAGGACTTTTAAAAAACTCTACCTCCAGCTCCTGTGGGAAGAATGTCCCCTTTTCCAAATATTACCATGTACAAGCAATATTATCAGAATACGAAGAGACCCTATAGCATAAAGAGCTCAGACTCTGGACTCAGACTGCCTGGGCTCAAAAACCAGACTGTTCCTTATAGGGCATATGACCTTGGGCAAGTTATTTGCTCGATGGGTGTCTCACTTTCCTCATTTGCAAAGAATGATAATATAGTACCTACCTCATAATATGATTGTGAGACTAAATGACTCCATGTATGTAAAGTGCTTAGAAAAGTGCTTGGTACATAGTAAACATAGAAGTGTTAGCTGCTTTTTTCTTCCTTTCTTCTTCTTCTTCATCTTCATCAGTTGGTAGATACAGTAAAAGGAGGTAAAACTGCAAAATGCCTCAGTACATGCAAACTCCACATTTGCAGAACCTATTTTGGAAAGGATTGTGGGGGGCAAGAGAACCTTACTGCAAACCCAAAATCAGAATCTTGCAAAATTGAGAGCTATTATACATTTCTCATTGTTAGGGGAAAATGAAAAACACCTTGGCTACCATAACGCTTTTGAGAATGGACCCCAATGCGGACAGGCCTGGGTACATTGTCTGAGTTGTAGATTTGCTCCGTGGGTGGGCTTGCGGGGGCCTGGACCCCAGCCGACCACTTGGACGCCTCAGTTGCCCTTTTGTTTTGGAGCCTTGATTCTCACTCCTCTATTTTGTCTCCGCTCTTGCTTTTCTTCTTTTTGATCCTATTTTTTAAATTTCTGCTGTTTTGTTATGTTTTATGCATCTTTGTGAGTCACTTTAAACTCTGTCTGGAACAGTGTATAAATAAATATCTTTTAAACTGATCATATCTAATTACTAACATTTGCTTAATATTTATGCTTGTCAGCTACCTCCCTGCAGAGAGGTATGGTGACTTTCCATCTGGGCAAGAATACTGATTCGATTTCTCAAATTTCATAGTAAGATGTCAAAACTGCAATTTGCTCACATATTTTCTAAAGCATATGGTTAATAATAATAAAATTAAACAGCTACCAAAATTGATTGCTTATTCTAGACCAGGCACTATGCTATGACCTTTACTCATGATGTATATTTGAATTCTCACAGCCTTAAGCAGGAGCTGTTATTATTATTATTATTATTAATTTTTTTTTCGGTACGCGGGCCTCTCACTGCTGTGGCCTCTCCCATTGCGGAGCACAGGCTCCGGACGCGCAGGCCCAGCGGCCATGGCTCACAGGCCCAGCCGCTCCTCGGCATGTGGGATCTTCCTGGACCAGGGCACGAACTTGTGTCCCCTGCATCAGCAGGCGGACTCTCAACCACTGCGCCACCAGGAAAGCCCAGGAGCTGTTATTATTAATCACCGTTTTTACAGATTGGGAAACTGAGACTCAGGGAGGTTGAGTAACTGGCCCAAGGTCACACAGCTAAAAAGTAGTGAAGCTATGCTTTGAACCTGGCTCCAGACCCAGTGCTTGTAGGCACTTTTCTGTGTCATACTGCTCTTAATTAGAAATGTAGCACATCATTGGAACTTCCCTGGTGGCGCAGTGGTTAAGAATCCGCCTGCCAATGCAGGGGACACGGGTTCAAGCCCCAGTCCGGGAAGATCCCACATGCCACGGAGCAACTAAGCCCGTGCGCCACAACTACTGAGCCTGAGCTCTAGAGCCCGCAAGCCACAACTACTGAGCCCGCGTGCCGCAACTACTGAGCCCGCATGCCGCAACTACTGAAGCCCGTGTGCCTAGAGCCCATGCTCTGCAACAAGAGATGTCACCGCAATGAGAAGCCCACACACTGCAACGAAGAGTAGCCCCCACTTGTCGCAACTAGAGAAAGCCCGCATGCAGCAATGAAGACCCAATGCAGCCCCCCCCCAAAAAAAAAAAAAAGAAATCTAGCACATCAGAACTCCAAGTCCTAGTAGAAGAGACTGTTCTGTGTTACAGAACATTCACAGGTCCTGCAGATTTTACACCAGTGTTAATTCTTCAATATGCCCCTTTTCATCTCTACTACCATTGCCCTCTACTTAGGGCTCTCATTATCTTCCCCCTGGATTTATACCAGAGCCTCCTCAAATCTATATTCTGCAAAACTGTCAGAGTGATCTAATGAGTCCTTGGCTTCCCTAAAAGTCTTCAGTCGTTCCCATTGTCAAAGGCTAATTATCCATGTTTCTGAGCGTAGCATATCAAACTCCTCCTTTGATCCCCACCTACCTCTTCCACATCCTTACAATTTGATATACAGTATCACTGCACTCCTTGCCTATACCACATTGCTTTGTGCTTCCATGTTTTTGCTTTTGCTTTTGCTTTTGTAAATGCTGTGCCCTCTACCTGGTTAACTAACTGGTAGACATTTACAGCTAGTTCATGTGCCACTGTTGGTGTTTCTTTCTAGTCCCCTTTCCCCAAGCTGGAATAGGTGCCCCACCTTAGCATTCCCATAATACCCTGTGTGTATATTTCTTTGACTACCGTGTTCTTTTATGGTTATTTAAATATCTCCTTCGATAGACTGTGTGTTCTTTGTGGGCAGGTACTCTGCATTGTTTTGTCCTTAGCCAGCTAGCACAGCACTTAGCACATAGTTGGCCCTCTTAACTAGTGAGCATTCTGTAAACAGTGCAGAATGCAGAGCTCCAGGTCAGGGAAAGAAGTAGGATTTTGAAGGTCTGAAATCACACAGACATTCAGAGATAACTACCAGCACAGGAGAGGGAGGTCTCACAGAAGAATATTTGGGACCAGATACATTTACATTATTTAATCTAGGATCCAGAAGGGACTTGAGGGGATGGGAGTTGAAAGGGACAATTGATAAAATAACCAACACAGTATCCCAATGTAAACATTTTGTTGACTATAAGCAATGTTGCATGCTCACTCAGCTGTTACCAACCAAAACGATGTTCTCAGTTGGTGCCTTTGTGCATAGGTGGCTGGATCTAAACAAGGGGATTTAGGGAAGCCCTGCATCCCTGGAAGCTTTCTTTACTACGTGGAGTTCTTTTGTTTGTTTGTTTGTTTTTTTGAGTTCTGCAGACTCACCACATAACCTGTTTTGGTTTCATTTTTCTATGCTCTAAGATCCACTCTCTTTTACCTTTAGATTTTCAAATAATTAGTTTTTTTTTTCCCAAAGTGGGCTGGAATTTGCTAGCTATGCTTCACTCATGTTTGAGAAACACACACGTAATAGGTATTAATTCTGACAGTGCTAGATTGGTCTGCTTCAGACACTATAATTGCCTTGGTTACAATTAGTTAATAGAGTACACTTTGGAATGTACCTTATGGCAGCACAAATCCTTATTCATTAAGCTGCCCTACTTGCATTAGGGCAACTATATTACAGTCATCAGAATGACTTATTCTTTCCTAATTAACATATATCATAACTATATGCAAGCAGAATCACAATAATACATGTCAATTCATAAGAATGATTTCCCTTCACCCTTCTTTAAGCAAAACATTTCCCAACTTTTTTGATCACTCTCCCTTACTACCAAAAGTTTCGATCACCCCTAATATACATATATTTATTTACAAACTATATATTTACCACTGTCCTAATATTTTGTATTATAAAGCATTTACAAAAATAGAAATAAATTAGGATATGAGATGAAATGAACGCTTTTTAGATTAATTTTAATATTTATTAATAGTGTGACAACCTTTGCTCTCATTTCGATGAGAGCAGTGACATTGTGCGCTTCGGTTAAACAAAATCTTGGTTTATGATACAGCTACCTGAAGGCCTGATTCTAAGTTGTTTATTTTTATACTTGATTTTAATGACTGTTGTAGCTGAGTAAAGGATACCTCACAAAACATAAATCTAAAAATAAAAAAGTGCATTGTTGGATGCACTTACTAAATAACAATACACATCTTGTAGTCTCAGGTAACAATTATACAAACATTTTGTTGCCGTTCTGTCTTCTCGGCTCTCAGCATGCTGTCTTTTCCCATTTTTAAGAAATGGTTCAAAACTCATGGAACTTCTTCATTTGGAAGAGTTAGACGATGAAATACATCTTTTAAGAAACAAAATTAAATAGTAATAGAAACATTTTCATATCTACTCTGTATTATTTATTCTTTATAAAAAGCCCCTTTGATGTAAAACATTTCACTGTTTGAATGCATTTAAAGTCTGCTACTGCCTTAGAGGTATTCTAGGAGTGTAAAACTGCTGATTACAAGGTTTAGTTACATTTAATCTTAAAACTTTAAAAAGCAACTTTACTGAGTTATAATTTGCATACAATAAACCGTGCATATTTAAAGTATACAAGTTGATAAATTTTGACATCTCTGTATACCCATGAAACCATTACCAAAATCAAGAAAGTAAACATATCTATTACCTTCAAAAGCGTCCTTATGCCATTTTGTAATCCTTCCTTCCTGTTTGTATTATATCCCTCTTTTCCCACAACCACTGATCTGTTTTCTGTCACTATAGATTAATTTGCATTTTCTAGAGTTTTATATAAATGAAATCATGTACTACTGTGTGTTCTTTTTTGTCTGATTTTTTTCAGTCAGCATAATTATTTTGAGATTCATCCATATTGCTGTGTGTGTCAGTAGTTCATTCCTTTCTATTGCTGAGCAGTATTCCATTATATGGATATACCACAATTAAAAAAAAATCCATTCACCTCTTAATAGGCATTTGGGTTGTTTCCAGTTTTTGGCTATTATAAGTAATGCTATTACTATCATTCACATGCAAGTCTTTGCATGGACATATGCTCTTGCTTTTCTTGGGTTAATACCTAGAAATGGAAAGTCTGGGTCATACGGGAGATATATGTTTAACTTTTTGAGAAACTACTAAAATGTTTTCCAGTGTGGTTGTATCATTTTACATTCCCACTGCAGTGTGCGAGAGTTCCAGTTGCTTCAAATCTTGGCCAACATTTGTTACACTTTTAATTTTAGCCGTTCTGATAAGTGCATTGTGATTTTAGTTTGCATCTCCCTAATGATTAATGATGTTGAACATTTTTTCCGGTGCTTATTTGCTATTTATATATCTTCTTTGGTGATGCATTTGCTTAAATTTTCGGTTCATTTAAAAAATTTAGGTTTTTTTTTTTTTAATTATAGAGTTTTGGGAGTTCTTTATATGTTCTGGATACAAGTCTTTGTCAGATGTACTATTTGCAAATATTTTCTTCCAGTCTATATAGTTTGTCTTTTTATTTTCTTATTAACATCTTTCAAAGCACAGAGTTTTTAGTTTTAATAAAGTCTATTTTAGCAAGTTCTGGATCATGTTTTAGGTGTCATATCTAAGAAATCTTTACTTTTTTTGCATATGGATATCCAGTTTTCCCAGCACCATTTGTTGAAAAGACTATCATTTCTCCACTGAATTCCCTTGCATCTTTATCAAAAATCAAATGACTATAAACATAAGGATTTATTTCTGGACTCTATTCTCTTCCATTGTCTACCTGTATGCCACTACCACACTCCCTTGATTACTATAGGTTTATAATGTCTTGAAAACAGATTGTGTAAGTCTTCTAACTTGGTTCTGCATATGTTTTGAACCTCACAATATATTGTTTTCTAATTTTTTGCTTTAAGGAGTCAATTATATTTTTAAAGGAAATTTAAATAAGAAAATAATATTTTTACCCACATATTCACTATAGCATGTGTTCTTCATTACTTTTTATAGACCTATATTTCTATCATTTCTATCTGGTATTATTTTTCTTCTGCCTGAAGGACTTCTTTTAACATTTTTTATAGTTGCAGGTCTGCTCGTGATTAATTCTTTCAATTTTTGCATGTTTGAAAAAGTCTTTATTTCACCTCTGTTTTTGAATGACACTGGGTTTAGAATTCTAGGTTGACAGGTATTTTTCTTTCAGTATTTTAGAGATGTTCCACTGTCTTCTCATTTGCATTGTTTCCAGTGGTAAATTTGCTTTCATCATTATCTTTGTTCTTCTGTATCTAATGTGTTTCCCTCCCGCCCCCCACCTGCTGGCTGCTTTTAAGATTTTCTCATTATCTCTGGTTTTAAAAAATTTGACTATGCTGTGCCATGTGCTGCAGTTTTCTTTCTATTTCTTGTGCTTGAAGTTCTTTGAGCTTCTTGGATCTGTGAATTCATAGTGTTCATCAAATTTATAAAAAAAATTTGGGCCCGTATTTTCTCAAATATTTTTTCAGTGCCCCCATTTCCTTTGGTGACTCCAGTGACATGCATATTAGGCAGCTTAAATTTGTTCCATATCTCATTAATGCTCTGTTCTTTTTCTTCAGTAATTTTTCTTTCTGTTTCATTTGGATAGCTTCTATTGCTGTCTTCAAGTTCAATAATGTTTTCTACTGCAATGTGTAATCTGCTGTTAATCCAATTCTGTGTATTTTTCATCTCAGACATTGTTTTTTTAATCTCTATGTTTGATTTGGGTCTTTTTAACACCTTTCATGTCTTTATTGAACTTTTTGAAATATGGAATACAGTTATAATAACTGTTTTAATGACTTTGCTAATTCTAACATTTGTGTTAGTTCTTGGTCAGTTTTTGATTATTTTTTCTTCTCATCGTGCATGTATTTTCTTGCTTTTTTGCATGCCTGTTTATTTTTTATTGGGTACTAGATATTGTAAACTTTACCTTGTTGGGTGCTGCATATTTTTATATTACTAGAAATATGCTTGAGCTCTGTTCTGGGATGCACTTGAACTACTTGAAACAGATTGATCCTTTCAGGTTCTTCTGTTTAGATTTGTTAGGCAGGACCAAAGCAGTGCACAGTCTAGGGCTCATTATTTCCCATTATGTAGGCAAGACCCTTCTGAGTACTCTGCCCAGTGCCCTGTGAATCATGAGGTTTTCCAGTTTGACTGGTGGAACAGGCACTACTCCTGGTCACGTGTGAGTGACAGGCACTGTTCTTTTGAATCCTTTCAGCTGGGGTTCTTTCTCTGGCCTAGGGTAATTTCCTCACAGGCATGCCATGTGCTGATCAGTCCTTTGCTGAATGCTTGAGGGAGACCCTCTGCAGGTCTCTGAAGACCTCACTCTGTGTGGCTCTCTCAGGTACTCTGTCCTGTGAACCCTAGCCAGACTCTTAGCTCTGTCACCTCCACTCAGGGAGTTCACCAGGCTCTGCCTGTATTCGTCCTCCCTGCACCATGGCCTGGAAACTCTCTCAAGACAGTGAGCCTAGAAAATCAGAGGGCTCACCCTATTTGTTTCCTATTTCCCAGGGATCACAGTCCTCCATTGCCTGATATTCAGTGTCTTGAAAATCCCCATTGTTTTATGTATTTTTTCCATTTTGGGGGGTGGGGGGTGTCCAGGCAGGGTAAAAATCCATTCTTGGCCAGAAATAGAAGGCCACTGACATTTTATAATCCCAAATTTTCATGACCAATTATAATTTGTAGCCCAGTTTCAATTCTAATTTTTCAAAAATGTTCATACCATCATGTTTCTTGACATAGGTAGATCAGTTCTAAATATCTGTTCAAAAGTATACAGAATCTGACATGCAGCGATGCAGATCTTTTCATATCACTCATCAGTTTCTGTGTAAAACATACTATCATTTACTTAATAATAGCAGTTTGATTCAGGGTTTCTTGGTTAAACTAATATCCTTTGAAAGACACTGGTTTACTTTTTCATTTTCAGTGAGGTATAAATTTTACCAAAATTGTCCATTGCCCTTGGTCCAAACAGCAAAATGCTTTTGTTATATCACTTAAGTGGGACATGACTGATAATGGAATAGAATTTATGTGCAAAACCAGCACATAATTATTACTTGTGGGTTTAGAGGAATAATTTAATACCAATTCAGCCTTTTTGCCCTTGAGCATGGGTCAATTTTTCTGGAATTCACTGTCATCTCTAAAGTTGTCAGCATAGTTTCTCGCTTAAAAAAAATGCCTGAAACTTTAAATGGTGTCTAGATGCAGTTTACCTCACACTTCATCTGTATTCTTTAATAGAAAATAAACGTCACTTTGTAAGACCCAGTCACATCTTAAAAACACAAATGCACATATAAAAACTGACAAAAATAAAAATAGCTAAAACTTAGAGTGCACTCTCTGTGTTTACATTACTTTAAACACTACATATTTAAAAAACTCATTGAATCTTTATAACAAGCCCAAGACGGTAGGTATAGTTATTATCTTCCTTTTACAAATGAGGAAATTGAAGCACTGAGAGGTTTAGTTACTTGCCCAAGGTCACTCAGCTAGTAATTGATGAAGCTGGGATTCAAATTCAGGCAGTCTGAGTCCAGAGGCCATGCTTTTAACCATGACACCAGTCTGCCTCAGGAAAATAAAAACACTTTGCTCTCAGCTCTAGTACCACTCTTCAGTTTCTGTGAGTTTAAGTTTAAACATATAAATACAAATAGATTTCTGGGTGAAGACATTCAGTAAGAGTTTATTGAACTCATATTGTGTATCAGACACTATGCCAAGTAAGCTGTTGGGGGTATGAAGTCCAGATACAGTTCCTCCCTTCAAGAAGGCCACATCTGGTGGAAGTTTCTAGTTTGAGCATAAGTATTACCATCTTCACATTTATATGTGCATTGCATGTTTGGGAGAGGGAAGGGTACCAGTGTGCCCAGCAAATTAAACATGGAAAAATATGATTTATTTGCTGCCCAGTGCAGGGACATTATTTGATGTTTTTCTAATTCACACCAGTTTCCATTTTGTGGACACCACAATGATTTTAAAGTCAAGTACTGTTCTTACAAGGACTTCTATATCTTTGATAATCTTTTTTATATTTTAGGCCCTTGCCCAAGGTCATATAACTAATAAATATCACTGCTCTGTTGAACTGGTCTTCAGAATTTAAGATAATTTGAGAGAGCTCCCCTCACCCCTTCTTGAAAACTAGCTGTGTTAGTGTTAATGTTCATTTGGTAATTATTATTATCTCTTAATCTACAAGATTAGGGTATAAAATGGATATATCCATTTGGGTAAATAATTCTACATATGTTCATATGTTCTACAATTATATCAAGATTATTGTGTTGTTCAAGTTGTCTGTATATATACTGTTTTTATCTGCTTGTGCTATCAGTAGTTGGCAGAGGTATATTAACCTCCCATTCTGATGGTAGATTTTTCAGTTCTCTCTTGCCTTTGTAAGTATTTGCATTAAAATATTATCCTGAGCAATAAATATATGTAATTTTCCAACTCAACAAACCATCTTTTCTAAAATATCTTCTTGTGGGCATGAGGTCCCACAAGGATGCTATATTAAAACATTTCATTCGAGTCTTGACACCCCACGACTAACATGGAACAAATTGTCCATCAGAGCTTGGGTTTGGACATTCATGTTATCTGAGCTGTGGTCTTCTCAGTAGATAATCCTTACCCTTTTGACTATATACCTCTGACTGAATTTCAGTGAAGGGCCTTAACAAGTTTTCTTGGGCTTTGGTTTTGCCATTAAATCCGAGTGCTCTATCCGTCAATTGGGAGAATATGAAAAGTGACAGGTTTTCTAACCGCAAATCTGTCTGGTTTTCTTATTTGTGCCCCTATTATTTTTCTGAGTTACATTTTTCAAAACGTGATGTGCCATTTACCATAAAAATATATCACTTAACTCATTGCATATAGAAGCAGTGTTTCTATCCCATGTTTTCCTTTCTGAATTTCTAGAAAACATTCTACCATATGTTATGGGCGTGGTGGTGGTGGTGGTGAGGCAGGCAGCAGGTTTCTTCTTTAAGATGTTAATGACAGATTTAGTACAATTATGAAGTTATGATTTCTTCTTTGGCATATGAGTTATTAAGAAGTATCTTTAAATTTCCAAAAGTATCAGGATTAAAAATTATCTTTTGTTATTGATTTCATATTTAATTTCCTTGAGGTCAGAGACCATGGTCTGTATGAGAATGGTTTCTCTTAAATTTACTGAGACTTGCATTATAACCTAGTACATGGTCATTTGGTGGTGGGGGGTTGGTAAATGTTCCATATGTGCTAGAAAAGAATATGATTTCCAATTGGATATAGAATTCTACATATGGCCATTAAATCAAGCTTATTTTGTTCAACTTGTCTATATATTTAGTAATTTTTCATCTGCTTGTACTATTAATAATTGAAAGAAGTATGTTAATCTCCCCCCCTTTTTTAAACAAATTCTAGACTATTTTATTTGTTGACTACAATTATTGGTATAGTGCTAGATAATCTACCTAGATTACATCATTTTTTTCCTTTTTTAATTGAAGTATAGTTAATGTACAATATTATGTAAGATACAGGTGTACACTATAATGATTCACAATTATTAAAGGTTACATTTACAGTTATTGTAAAATATTAGCTATATTCCCTGTGTTGTATCCTTGTAGCTTATTTTATATGATCTCCCATTTTGATGGTCCATTTTTCAATTTGTCTCTCTAGTTGTACATAATCTTCCTTTATATATTTGGAGGTGTTTTATTAGTGCCTATTAATAAAACATACTAGGTTTTTTTTACTCTATGTAGTGGTCTTATCTTTTATAATGCTTTTATTATTTTGAAGTTTTATTTTTTAGATATTAATATAACTACCTCACCTTTATTTAGGTTTACATTTATCTGGTATATTTTTTTCCATCTTTTTTACTTTCAGTCCTTCCTGATCTTTATGTTTTAGATGTGTCCCTCATGAAATGGCACATACCTGGATTTTAAAATTTTATATAGTCTGTTAACCTCTGTATTTTAAAGGATGAGTTTTACTCATATATTTTTTGTTTGTTGATATATTGGAGCTTGTTTTTACCATCTTATGTTTTGCTTTCTATTTGTTTCAGTTTTTCTATGCTTTTTCTCCTTGCCTTTAAAATTTTTTTCATATTCTGTTTTATTGTCCCCACTACTGACTCTGCAAGATCGCATCTCAAGTGAGCTGGCTAGTAACAGGGTTAACATTGGAAATAGCAACCTATGGTCTAAGGTCGGGTTGGGGGTGGGATGTGGCTTTTCTAAAAGGAGTCACATTGGCAAGTGATGGGGGGGAGGAGGCAGGGAGCTGATGGAGATCATGGCTGATGGATTCTAAAAACGTTTTTTTTTTACAAGGGTGAAACAAGGATGTCTGTTGGGAACTAGGGGAAAGGGAAGTGGGGGTGTGAGATGAATGAGGGCTTAAAATAGAACCTGAAAGGACTAGGTAAGGGAACTGAACTAAAGGCATGTAAAAAGACTTATGGGTGACAGTGAGGGTCCAGCTGAGATTGTAGACCAGGAATTATGTAGGACCTGGGTATAGGAGCAGACAAGGCAGACTACTGTAGCATTGGTACAGGTTTGGTATTTTGATGGACAGTTGCTGCAGAGAGATGAAGGTGCATGGATATGGAAGATATTGGTGAGAGTGGTTCAAATGTTGAGCCATCTGGAGTCCAGGATGGGTAGGGAAGGGAGATAGATCAACAGGAGGCAAGTAGACCAAGAGAAAATGGAGGGTGGGCTCAAGAGACTGTGGTCTTGATGAGGTTGAAGAACAGGTGTAGTGGGAGTAAGCTGTAATTGAAAAGTAGGGATTCTTGAATTTAAGATTTCAGAGGGGAGCAACTCTGGTTGGGCAAGTCCATGAGTGAAAAATAAAGGGAAGATGTACAGTATTAGCAGTTCCATTTTGTTATGGTGCTGTCTTTGTTTCCTTAATGACGCTGTTACTTCCTTGGCTTTTACTATTACTTGGTCTCATTATTGTGCCAATGTGCTTGTCTCATCACAGAACTCTGCTGCCTCTCCACAGACATCAATTTTCTAATAAACCTGGTTTTGATCTCATTTCCAGTATGCCTGTGCCATTCTTGGTCTTTAATTGCCAGGCAATTGGTGATACCTATTTTATCTAGGAGCCGCTGATTTTTTGCCAGTTCTTCAGCCATAATCACACATATGGGAATTCATTTCCGCAGTGCTTTTGATTGTTCTGTTCAATATTTTATAATTGCTTTGGCCATGATCCTGCCTGGACAGAGCCGGTAGAGCACTAGCTCTAGAATCTGATTGCCTGGGCTTGAATCCCAGCAACTGCAATTATTTTCTGTTTATTCTTGGGCAAGTTAACCTAACCTCTCCTGAGTCCTCATCTATAAAATGTGGATAATAATAGTACTCATTCTTGGGGTTGTTGTGAGGGTTAAATTAGTTGATATATGTAAAGTACTTGTTGCCTGGCATGTAATAAATTCTCAATAAATCGAACTGTTGGGGTGATGATAACAGTGATGATGATCAACAGTAGTGGTGGCATATGCAACACAATGTGCCAAATGCAGTGTTAGGTGCTGGGCCAGATACATATAAGAATATTGAAAAAGTCCTTGTTCTCATGGAGAGTATATATTCTCTTCGGGGATAAGAATTAAGAATATTTCCTCAAGACTACCTAAGAAAGGGCCTATGAAAGAGGCTTAGCATCTTATAGTTCAATAACGACCGAGAAATAGTGAAGTCAAGAAAATATTGAGATATCTGGAACCTGTGTTGCTTTGCTGTGTTGTTTATACTCTATTGTGTTGTCGGTAATTAGTTTAAAAAAGTGAAAAGCGCTTGTTGTGTAGTTTCAAGGGAGAGCAGAGAAGGTAAGTATGATTCTCATTTCCTTTCTCTTGCTTCGTCTATCCTGGGCTGTTTGACTCTTATGACAACCAAATCTATATTTTCAGATGCAGTCTCTCTTCCTGAGGGTACAGCTTTATGCCTCCAATTACTTCGAGAACCTAATTATCTGGATATCCAGTATGCAGCACAAACTCAATGTGACTGAAATGAAACTTCTTGCCTTATTTCCACACCTGTTTCTTCTCTTACAGCCCTTACCACTGTCAGGACTGTTACTAGTCAGTTGTTTAACCTTGACATACACAGTAGGCATCTTTGCCTTCACCTTCTTCATCCTCTCCACTCAATCAGTCACTCCATTCTGTCAGTTCTACTTCTCAAACCTATTCTGTGTTCTTTTGTCTTCCTGTTCTGGTTTAAGCCTGCCCTGCAGCAGATTCAGCGAGTAAGTGTACTCCAAACGTGTGTTCCAAACATTGTGATGGGACCTTTAACACACATTATTTAATTTTCTTGACAAGTTTGAGAGGTAGGTCATTTCGTAGATGAGAAACCAGAGGATGACAGAAATACAGTGATTTTGCCTAGTTGGTTAGAAGCATAGTCAAGTAAACCTAGGTTGTCTTTTTGTCTGGATTATTATAATAATCCCTCTGTCTCCTTTGAATTGTTTTCTTTTTTGAAATTTAAAAGTAAGACATGTTTGTAAAAAAAAATCAGAACTATGTAAAGTAAAAAGTAAAAGTTGCCCCCTTGCAGTTCTGCTTCCCAAGAGAAACCAATAATAATGGGTTTTGTTCTAGACCTTTTTCTTTGCATATACAAATGTATAGATAAATACTTTACCAAAGAGATCATTCAAGTGCAGTCCTGAAATGACTTTTTTTCCCCACTCAGGAACATATTTTCATACAGATCGACCACATTTTTAAATGGATACATAGTATGCCATCATATGGAAGTATTGTTTTGTTTAATGATTTCTCTGTTAAAGAACTTGTTTTTGCTCTTACAAATAATATTGCAGTAACTTTCTTGTATGTATACCTTGCATACACATTTATGTGAATATTTCTATTAGGTAGGTTCTTAGATGTGGTATTGCTTGCCTAAGGAGTATGCATATTTTACAATGTGTTACTAACTGTACTTCAATTTGTCTTTTGAATTAGTCTTCCATGCTATAGCTGGAGCGATCTTTGTAAAACAAATTTGAGTATGTGATTTCCCAATATCAAAAACAAAGCAACAACAAAGATGCTCGATGGATTTCTATTGTTTATGTCATCAGTTTTAAAATTCTTAATTTTTAAGAGTATTCGAGAGCTACATAATCTGGTTTCAACCTGTATTTCCTACCATTCTCCCCAACCAACAAACATATACTCTGTTCTATAAGGTAAAATCCACCTGCTCTGTAAAACCTTCCACATGTATAGTTCTCTCTCTTCCCTCTCTAGGCAAGATAGAACAAGTTACTCCCTTCTGTAAGTTCCCATAACAATTTATTATCCCTTTAATAGCACTTAGTACACTGTACTGTGTGTGTATCTGTCTCCCCCTACTACTCTGTGACCTTCTTAAAGACAAGAACTGTGCCTTACTCATCTCTGTATCCCCAGAACTTTGCCCAATATGTGTGATTGGGTTCTCAACAAATGTGCATGAAATAGGTGAAGATATTCTTGAGGTAGTGTTAGCAATAAGGACTTTGGGAGATAGAGTAGGTGACAGCACTTTTGAAGTGTGGCAGAAAGCTGACTGCATCCTGGGAACATGGATGCTGGTCGGGAAATGGGAAATGGGTTTCAACTGGCAGAGGTCCCTGTGTGGTTTTCTCCACTACAGAGACCAGCTGTCTGATTATTTGGCTTAATAGACTCGTTACTTGATAACATTAAAAAAAATTGAAAATTGGATGATTGAGGATACACTTTGGTGGAGGCGGAATTTGACTCAGCTATTCTGTGCTCTTTCCAGACTTATGTTGAAAGACCCAACCCTTTGGCAGAGTCATGAATAAGTGTTTCTTGAAAAATCAAAGCCTCTTCATTTTCAGGGTAGGATTCACCTGGGAGTAGGAATGGTAAATTGGTCACATACTTCTATGTTATCTCTAGCCTGGCTCAAGGGGGAGGTAGCCCACCGAAAGGCTCTAGGGCTGTGGGCCTCTTCTGGAGTAAATTACCTGTGCAAAATTAGTTCTTATCTTATTTCAGGCAACTCTGGGGTAGCTCTCCTGGCCTGGTAGCTTTGAAGAAAGAAGAGTAGAAGGAAAAACTAGAATAAGTCATGTCGGAGATACTTGACCTCTCTTTTCTGTCTGAGGTGGAAAGGGATTTGATCCTCAGTGTTCTACAACGGGATGAGGAGCTCCGAAAAGCAGATGAGAAAAGGATTAGGTAAGAGTCCCAGAAAAATCATGGGCTCCCGGGCCTTTAACCAATGATACCTGGACTTTTCCTTATACTTCTCATCTGACTTTCAGAGGAACTTGTGTATGAGGTTTACAGCTCCTCAGTGGGTCAGGTTGGGCTCTGAGGTTGTTGCTTTCACAGAACCAAATAGTCTTACTGTCTCTACCCCTCAACCCCTCTCCATCCAGCCTATACAGATTTCAAATCACTTGTGTTTCTCTTTTGGGTCTTGGCAGGCGACTGAAGAATGAGTTACTGGAGATAAAAAGGAAAGGGGCCAAAAGGGGCAGCCAACACTATAGTGATCGGACCTGTGCCCGGTGCCAGGAGAGCCTGGGCCGTTTGACTCCCAAGACCAACACTTGTCGGGGTTGTAATCACCTGGTGTGTCGGGACTGCCGCATCCAGGAAAGCAATGGTACTTGGAGATGCAAGGTGTGCGCCAAGGAAATGTGAGTGTTAACTTACGGCTGAGTAGAGAGAAGAAATGGGGCCCCAGTTGTGGTTAGAATTTCTCCCCTCATCCTTTGTTGGTTGAATGTCAAGGGCCTTTTTTTTAATCCATATGTCATTTTCTTTTATTACTTTGCAGAGAGCTGAAGAAGGCAACTGGAGACTGGTTTTATGACCAGAAAGTGAATCGCTTTGCTTACCGCACCGGCAGTGAGATAATCAGGATGTCCCTGCGCCGCAAACCTGCAGGTACCGGACCTGTCAGGAAATGGTTCCTTGAGGTGCTTGACCCTCTGCTGTGGGTGATAGACCCTCTGCTGTGGAATCTTATTGTATTCTTATTGGTGGTGTCTTCACTCCATGAGCTCAGCCTGTTTGTAGGGAACATGAAGATTGTGTTGCCATCCTTTCTGCAAGCGTGCTGTGTTTCCCTTCTCCCCCCTCATCACCACCCCTCTGCCATGCTTTTGTTTGTCTTGAAGTGAATAAAAGAGAGACAGTGGGACAGTCCCTCCTTCATCAGTCACAGATGGGCAATATCTGGCCAGGAAGAAAGATCATTCAGGAGCAACAGAAGGAACCCAGGTAAGAACCGAGCAATCATTTAAAGAACTGCTACACATTTCTTTAATTCTTTTATTTTTGTACTTCTATTTGTAAAATAATAGGTGCTCACTGTAGGCAAATTTAGAAAGTACAGAAAAGAATAAAGAAGGAAGAAAAAAAAAACTTCCTAATCCTGAAACCCACATATAAACATTAACATTCTGGTATATTTACTTTGTGCTTTATAAGAATAATTTGAAGACAAATACAGATAACACATACTCATTATTAAACATTTAACCAGTATAGAAAACAATAAAGAAATCAACAAATCACCCAAATTCTTACTACCCCAGTATTCATATTATGTGAATATTATTTCAGATATCTTTTGTGCATATATATAGATAGAAGGATGGGTGGATGGATAGACTGAAAAACCTTTATAATATTGAGTCATAATATATTAAATTAAAAGCTTTGTTTAATTTTACTTGAATTTGACAGAATAAAACACTGAAATAAAATACAGGAATTGCTAATCTTCAGACGAATGTTTCTTTACCATATATTAGTCATTAATATCCATTTAAGCTTAAGAAAAAATATTATGAAAACCATTGAGAAGTTAGTCATTTTTTTTGTAGTGTCTTTTTGGTAACAGCCTTATCAAGCTATAATTCATACACCATATAATTCACCTATTAATAGTGTACAATGCAATGGTTTTTAGTATATACACAGAATAGTGCAACCATCACCTCAATTGATTTTATAACTTTTTGTCTCCTTAAAAAGAAACCCTGTACCCTTTAGCTATCAGTGACTCCCCAACCTCCATATCTTTCCCATCCCTAAATAGTCACTGATCTACTTTTAATTTCTATATATTTGCCTATTTTGGACATTTTATTTAAATAGAATCATACAATATGTGGTCCTTTGTGACTGTCTTGTCTCACTTAACATAATGTTTTCAGGGTTCATCCATGTTGAAGCATGTATCAGTACTTCATTTATTTTTATTGCCAAATAATATTCCATTATTTATATATACCCCCATTTGTTTATCCATTCATCTGTTGATGGACATTTGGATTGTTCCCACTTTTTGGACTAATGCTATTATGAACATTTGTATTGAGTGTTTGTGTGGACATATGTTTTCATTTCTCTTAGAAAGATACCTAGGAGTGGAGTTGCTGGGTCAAATGATCATTTAGTCATTTTGTAAATCTCCCTTTTTCAATATTAAACATTATCAGTGGACTCTACTATGAAGAAGGAGGAAGAGATTAGCTTCCTTACACTTCCTCCTAACACTTTCCCCTACTCCCACTTTGTATTAATCAAATTATTTTTACTTTGTCAGGGCTTACAACATTTACATTTTGTTATGCAATCATAAACCATCTGCTTGTTTTATCTGTTTGTTTAGTTTTAGTTCATATTTAAAAGGATCTTATGCTTACAACCAGGCTTTGGCCCATGGTTCATCTATATTTCTGAATCCTTTAATTTGACTCATTTCTTGATTGTCAGGATTTTATCATTGAGAAGTTCCTTCAAGAAGAGGTTGTGGGTGCTATATTCATTTCACTCTTTCATGTTAAGAATGTCTGCCTAGTCCCTTTATGAATTTGAATGATGCCTTGGCTGGATATTATATTCTTGGGTTACACTTTCTTTCCCTTAGAATATTGTAGACATTACTCCATTGTCTTCTGCCACTGAATGTAACTGAAGAAGTCTTAGGCTAGCTAGCCTTTTGTTTTTCTCCCTTGTAGGTAACACACATTGTGTGTGTGTGTGTGTGTGTGTGTGTGTGTGGTGTGTGCGTGCACACATACATGCACGCACACTTGTGTGTGTCTGAATATGCCTGAAAATTTCTTCTTATTTTTCTTGAAGTTTAGTAACTTAGCAAGGATAGATCTCAATGGTGATCATCCTGTTAAATTTTTCCCTAATACACAGTGTACCCTTGATGAATTCTTTCTTCATTGACGGAAAATTTTTCTGCATTGTATCCTGTGAACTCTTTCTGTTTCACTAGTTAAGTTCTCCACTTCAGGTACATTGGATTTCTTCATCTTCCATTTCTGTCCTTTTACTATCAAATGCAAAAGAAAAAGAGAAAGGTGAAAGCAATTAATCATAATAACCCAACCCTTTCTTCTGTGCTGTTACTTTGATTTTCAGCCATTTTCTTTTTTCCATTTCCTCCCTTCTTCCCTCCCCCCTTCCTTTTTGCTGTATCTAATTTACTGATTTGAATGAATGATCTTGTTTAGGTTTTAATTTATTCTTTGCTCTCAGTTTTCCTTTTTCTCTAATTTTGTTGTTTCATCATCTTGTATTGAGCTCTTGTGCCTTATCAAATCTATATTCTTATTAAGTTCCTGTGTAAGTCTAAAGCATTCACAAAAAAGCTACTTATTTTCCTATGGTTATATTCTTCTCCACAGTGGGTTCTTTGTTCATCATGCAAGTTCTTTCTGTTTCTCCCCATCCCATGTCATATTTATGTATCTTCTAGACCACTTCTTTTCATTCTACTCATGTTTAACATGGGAGGTTCTGTGTGTATTTTTTGTTTGCTCTGATATAGTGTGTGAATTCTTCTTGACAGGCTTTTCATCTCAACTTGACACAATTTATCTCTTCTCCACACTCAATTATACTTTAGTTTAAGGATAGAAGTTACTTTCTACAAAAGACCTGTACTCCAAAAAGTATAAGACGCTGATGAAAGAAATTAAAGACCACACAAACATACTGTGTTCTTCAATTGGAAGAATCAATATTGTTAAAATGACCATGCTACCCAAGGCAATCTACAGATTTAATGCAGTCCCTATCAAATTACCAACGGTATTTTTCATAGAACTGGAACAAGAAATTTTAAAATTTGTATGGAAACACAAAAGACCCTGAGTAGCCAAAACAATCTTGAGAAAGATGAATGGAGCTGGAGGAATCAAGTGCCCTGACTTCAGACTATACTACACAGCTACAGTAATCAAAATAATACGGTACCAACACAAAAACAGACACATAGATCAATGGAACAGGATAGAAAGCCCAGAAATAAACCCACACACTTATGGTCAATTAATCTATGACAAAAGAGGCAAGAATATACAACGGAGAAAAGACAGTCTCTTCAGTCAGTGGTGTGGGGAAAACTCGACAGTTACATGTAAAAGAGTGAAATTAGAACATTCTCTAACACCATATACAAAAATAAACTCAAAATGGATTAAAGACCTAACTATAAGACCAGATACTATAAAACTCCTAGAGGAAAACATAGGCAGGACACTCTTTGATATAAATATCAGCAATATTTTTTTGGACCTGTCTCCTAGAGTAATGGAAACAAAAGCAAAAGTAAACAGATGGGACCTAGTTAAACTTGAAAGCTTTTGCACAGCAAAGGAAATCATAAACAAAATGAAAAGACAGCCTACAAAATGGGAGAAAATATTTGCAAATGATGTGACTGACAAGGTATTAATTTCCAAACTAAACAAACAGCTCATACAGCTCAATATCAAAAAACCAAACAACCCAAACAAAAAATGGGCAGAAGACTTTTAATAGACATTTCTCCAAAGAAGACATACAGATGGCCAACAGGCACATGAAAAGATGCTCAACATTGCTAATTACTAGAAAAAAACAAATCAAAATGATAATACAGTACCACCTCACACTGGTCAGAATGGCCATCATCAAAAAGTCTACAAATGATAAATGCTAAAGAGGGTGTGGATCAAAGAGAACCCTCCTACGCTGTTGGTGGGAATGTAAATTGGTGCAGCCACTATGCAAAATAGTATGGAGGTTCCTTAAAAAACTAAAAATGGAGTTGCCATATGATCCAACAATCCCACTCCTGGGCATATATATGGAAAAGACAAAAACTCTAATTCGAAAAGATACATGCACCCCAAGGTTCATAGCAGCACTATTCACAATAGCCAAGATATGGAAGCAATTTAAGTGTCCATCAACAGATGAATGAACAAAGAAGACGTGGTACATATATACAATGGAATACTACTCAGCCATAAAAAGAAAGAAAGAATGCCATTTGGAGCAACATGGATGGACTTAGAGATTATCGTACTAAGTGAAGTAAGTCAGACAGAGAAAGACAAATACCATATGATATCACTTATATGTGGAATCTAGAATATGATACAAATAAACTTATTTACAAAACAGAAATAGACTCACAGACATAGAAAACAAATTTATGGTTACCAAAGGGGAAAGGGGTAGGGAGGGATAAACTGGGAATTTGGGATTAGCAGATATACACTACTATATATAAAACAGATAAACAACAAGGACCTACTGTATAGCACAGGGAACTATATTCAATATCTTGTAATAACCCATAATGGAAAAAAATCTGAAAAAGAATATATATATAGATATATAGATAGATATATGCATATAACTGAATCACTTTGCTGTACACCTGAAACATTGTAAATCAACTATACTTCAATAAAAAGTAAATAAAATAAAATACAATACTTGGGAAAAAAGAAATTGCTTTCTATATACTTCTTTTCTGTAACCTGAGGGGAGGGGCAAAATACAACTTGGGGATCCTGGGTTTCAGTCTCCTGAAATCCTCTTAAACGTCTGGGCTCACTCAGTCTAGCTCTGGATGCATCCTCTAGCTCATACCAGTGACCCTGAGAGATGACATCCCCCAGCAGGCTTGTCTGCCTCTGTTGGGGTCTCCCAGTGATACCTAGGGCTGAAAATCTTGAGGATTTTTGTTTTCCTTGTATTACCCCAGGACTGCCTGCTCACTTAATCTGTACATCTCCACATTGGAAGAAGTTTTGCTGAGCTAGATCTTTCTTCTGTTTTCTTAGCCATGACTTTTTCAACCTTATCACTTGAGACTTTATTCCTTTCCTCATTTGGCTGCTGCTGGTGAATTTTTAACTTTTTATTTGTGTTTTTTTCCCCTAACTTTCTCTTGGCCAAAGAGAAATGACTTTATCATGTTTTATATGATTGATGAAAAGCAATATAGAAATATATCAAATGAGTCCTCAGTAACCTCACTTCCTCTGCCCCAGACAGGTCTTGTTACCAGTCATTAATAATTTTGATATATGGACTACCAGACTGTCTAAATGTACAAATATGGGTTGGATTTTTCAAGTTTTAATTTCTTTTTACAAAAGGACCGTACTGTATACATGTTAAGTCAAAAAAATGAGACAGAATTTTAAAAACTCAAGAATACAGATAATATGGAAAATGGGCAAAAGATTTGAACATTTTACCAAAGACAATATACAGATGTCAAATAAACACATGAAAAGATGCTCAACATCATTAGTCATTAGGGAAATGCAAATTAAAATCATTATACGATGCTACTGTGTACCCACTAGAATGGCTAAGATTATAAAGACTGACTATACCAGTTTTTCTATTTACATTTTTTATTGAAGTATAGTCAATTTACAATCTTGTGCTAATTTCTGCTGTACAGCAAAGTGACTCAGTTATGCACATATATACATTCTTTTCAAATATTTTTTTTCTGTTATGAATTATCCCAGGAGATTGGATATAGTTCCCTGTGCTATACGGTGGGACCTTGTTGTTATCCATTCTAAAAGAAATAGTTTGCATCTATTAACTCCAAACTCCCTGTCCATCCCTCTCCCTCCTCCTATCCCCCTTGGCAACCACAAGTCTGTTCTCTATGTCTGTGAGTCTATTTCTATTTCGTAGCTAGGTTCATTTGTACCATAGATTAGATTCCACATGTAAGTGATATCATATGGTATTTGTCTTTCTCTATCTGACTTCACTTAGTATGATAATCTCTAGTTGTGTCTATGTTGTGGCAAATGGCATTATTTCATTCTTTTTTATGGCTGAGTAGTATTCCATTGCATGTGTGTACCATATCTTCTTTATCCATTCATCTGTCGATGGACATTTAGGTTGTTTCTATGTCTTGGTTATTGTGAATAGTGCTGCTTTGAACACAGGGTTGCATGTATCTTTTTTTTTTTTTTTTTTTTTTTTTTTTGCGGTACACGGGCCTCTCACTATTGTGGCCTCTCCCATTGTGGAGCACAGGCTCTGGACGCACAGGCTCAGCGGCCATGGCTCGTGGGCCTATCCACTCCGCGGCATGTGGGATCTTCCCAGACCGGGGCACGAACCCGTGTCCCCTGCTTCGGCAGGCAGACTCTCAACCACTGCGCCACCAGGGAAGCCCGCATGTATCTTTATGAATTATAGTTTTGTCTGGGTATATGCCCAGGAGTGGGATTGCTAGATCATATGGTAACTCTACTTGTAGTTTTCTGAGGAACCTCCATACTGTTTTGCATAGTGGCTGCACCAATCTACATTCCCACCAACAGTGTAGGAGGATTCCCTTTTCTCCACACCCTCTCCAGCATTAGTTACTTGTAGACTTTTTGATGATGGCCAGTGTGAGGTGGTACCTCATTATTGTTTTGATTTGTATTTCTCTAATTAGTGATGTTGAGCATCTTTTCATGTGCCTGTTGGCCATCTGCATGTCTTCTTTGGAGAAATGTCTGTTAAAGTCTTCTGCCCATTTTTCAATTGGGTTGTTTGTTTTTTTGTTGTTGAGTTGTATGAGCTGTTTGTATATTTTGGACATTAAGCCCTAGCCGGTTGCATCATTTGCACATATTTTCCCCATTCTGTAGGTTGTCTTTTCGTTTTGTTTATGGTTTCATTTGCTGTGCAAAAGCGTGTAAGTTTGATTAGGTCCCATTTGTTTATTTTTGTTTTTATGTCTATTGCCTTGGGAGACTGACCTAAGAAAATATTACTGCAGTTTATGTCTGAGAATGTTTTGCTTAGGTTCTCTTCTAGTTTTATGATGTCATGTCTTATATTTAAGTCTTTAAGGCATTTTGAGTTTATTTTTGTGCATGGTGTGAAGGTGTGTTCTAACTTCATTGATTTATATGCAGCTGTCCAACTTTCCCAGCACCACATGCTAAAGAGACTGTCTTTTTACTATTTTAGATTCTTGCCTCCTTTGTCAAAGATTGACTGTACGTGTGTAGGTTTATTTCTTGGCTGTCTATTCTGTTCCATTGATCCATATGTCTCTTTTTGTACCAATACTGCACTGTTTTGATTACTGTAGCTTTGTAGTATTTTCTGAAGTCTGCGAGAGCTATGTCACCTGCAGACAGGTGTTTTTTTCCCCTCAGAATTACTTTGGCAGTTCTGGGTCTTTTATGGTTCCATGTAAATTTTTGGATTATTTGTACTAGTTCTGTGAAAAATGTCATGGGTAATTTGATAGGGATCGCATTAAATCTTCCAATCCAAGAGGGGTATCTTTCTATTTCATTGAATCCTCTTTAATTTCCTTTATTAATGTTTTATAGTTCTCAGCATATAAGTCTTTCATCTCCTTGGTCAGGTTTATTCGTAGGTATATTTTTTTGGGTGCAATTCTAGAAGGTATTTTTTTTTTACATTCTCTTTCTAATATTTCATTATCAGTGTAAAGATGCAGTCGATTCTGGGTGTCAACCTTGTATCCTGCTACTTTGCTGAACTCATTTATTAGATCTAATAGTTATTGTGTGGAGTCCTTAGGGTTGTCTATGTATAGTATCATGTCATCTGTATATAGTGACAATTTTTCCTCTTCCCTTCCTATATGGATACATTTTATCTCTTTTTCTTGTCTGTGGCTAGGACTTCCAATACTATGTTGAATAGAGGAGGTGAGAGTGGGCATACTTGTCTTGTTCCAGCATTGAGCATGAAGGCTTTCAGCTTTTCACCATTGAGTATTACAATGGCTGTGGGTTTGTCATAAAGGGCTTTTATTATGTTGAGATATGTTCCCTCTATACCCATTTTGGTAAGAGTTTTTATCATCAATGGATGTTGAATTTTGGCTTTTTCTGCATCTACTGAGAGGATCATGTGGTTTTTGACTTATCTTTTGTTTATTTGGTGTATTACATTGATTGTTTTGCGTATGTTGAACCATCCTTGTGAACTTGGGATGAATCCCACTGGTTGTGGCGTATGGTCTTTTTTAATGTGTTGTTGGATTTGGTTTGCTAATATTTTGTTGAGAAGTTTTGCATCTATATTCATTAAAGATATTGGCCTATAATTTTCTGTTTTTCATGGTATCTTTGTCTGGTTTTGGTATCAGGGTGATGGTGGCTTCACAGAATGTCTTTGGGAGTGATGCCTCCTCTTCAGTCTTTTGGAAGAGTTTGAGAAGGATCAATATAAGTTCTTTGTGTGTTTGCTAGAATTCACTTGTGAAGCCATCTGGTTCTGGACTTTCGTTTGTAGGGAGTTTTTTTTTTAACATCTTTATTGGAGTATAATTGCTTTACAATGGTGTGTTAGTTTCTGCTTTATAACAAAGTGAATCAGCTATACATATACATATATCCCCATATTTCCTCCCTCTTGCGTCTCCCTCCCACCCTCCATATCCCACCCCTCTAGGTGGTCACAAAGCACCGAGCTGATCTCCCTGTGCTATGCAGCTGCTTCCCACTAGTTACCGGTTTTACATTTGGTAGTGTATATATGTCCATGCCACTCTATCACTTTGTCCCAGCTTACTCTTCCCACTACCTGTGTCCTCAAGTCCATTTTCTACATCTGCATCTTTATTCCTGTCCTGCCCCTAGGTTCTTCAGAACCATTTTTTTTAAGATTCCATATATACGTGTTAGCATACAGTACTTGTTTTTCTCTTTCTGACTTACTTCACTCTGTATAGCAGACTCTAGGTCCATCCACCTCACTACAAATAACTCAACTTCGTTTCTTTTTATGG
>NC_041234.1:76673350-76675697 GCF_002837175.3 Physeter macrocephalus | reverse complement strand
TTAAGGAACCTCCATACTGTTCTCCATAGTGGCTGTATCAATTTACATTCCTACCAGCAGTGCAAGAGAGTTCCCTTTTCTCCACACCCTCTCCAGCATTTATTGTTTGTAGATTGTTTGAGGATGGCCATTCTGACTGGTGTGAGGTAATACCTCATTGTCGGTGAGGGTTGTCTTTTCATCTTGTTTATGGTTTCCATTGCTGTGCAAAAGCTTTTAAGTTTCTATAGGTCCCATTTGTTTATTTTTGTTTTTCTCTAGGAGGTGGGTCAAAAAGGATCTTGCTGTGATTTATGTCATAGAGTGTTCTGCCTATGTTTTCCTCTAAGAGTTTGATAGTGTCTGGCCTTACATTTAGGTCTTTAATTTATTTTGAGTTTATTTTAATGTATGGTGTTAGGGAGTGTTCTAATTTCATTATTTTACTTGTAGCTGTCCAGTTTTCCCAGCACCACTTATTCAAGAGGCTGTCTTTTCTCCATTGTATATTCCTGCCTCCTTTATCAAAGATAAGGTGACCATATGTGTGTGGGTTTATCTCTTGGCTTTCTATCCTGTTCCATTGATCTATATTTCTGTTTTTGTGCCATTACCATACTGTCTTGATTACTGTAGCTTTGTAGTATAGTCTGAAGTCAGGGAGCCTGATTCCTCCAGCTCCATTTTCCTTTCTCAAGATTGCTTTGGCTATTCGGGGTCTTTTGTGTTTCCATACAAATTGTGAAAACTCTTGTTCTATTTCTGTGAAAATTGCCATTGGTAGTTTTATAGGAATTGCATTGAATCTGTAGATTGGTTTGGGTAGTATATTCATTTTCACAGTGTTGATTCTTCCAATCCAAGAACATGGTATATCACCCCATCTGTTTGTGTCATCTTTAATTTCTTTCATCAGTGTCTTAATAGTTTTCTGCATACAGATCTTTTGTCTCCTTAGGTAGGTTTATTCTTAGGCATTTTATTCTTTTTGTTGTAGTGGTAAATGGGAGTGTTTCCTTAATTTCTCTTTCAGATTATTTATCATTAGTGTATAGGAATGCAAAAGATTTCTGTGCATTAATTTTGTATCCTGCTACTTTACCAAATTCATTGATTAGCTCTAGTAGTTTTCTGGTAGCATCTTTAGGATCCTATGTATACTATCATGTCATCTGCAAACAGTGACAGCTTTAATTCTTCTTTTCTGATTTGGATTCCTTTTCGTCTTTTCTTCTCTGATTCCTGTGGCTAAAACTTCCAAAACTATGTTGAATAATAGTGGTGAGAGTGGACAGCCTTGTCTTGTTCCTGATCTTAGAGGAAATGGTTTCAGTTTTTCACTATTGAGAACGATGTTGGCTGTGGGTTTGTCATATATAGCCTTTATTATGTTGAGGTAAGTTCCCTCTATGCCTACTTTCGGGAGGGTTTTTATCATAAGTGGGTGTTGAATTTTGTTGAAAGCTTTTCCTGCATCTATTTCAGTGATATTGGCCTGTAGTTTTCTTTGTGACATCTTTGTCTGGTTTTGGTATCAGGGTGATGGTGGCCTCGTAGAATGAGTTTGGGAGTGTTCCTCCCTCTGCTATATTTGTGAAGACTTTGAGAAGGACAGATGTTAGCTCTTCTCTAAATGTTTGATAAAATTCGCCTATGAAGCCGTCTGGTCCTGGGCTTTTGTTTATTGGAAGATTTTTAATCACAGTTTCAATTCACTGCCTGTGATTGTTCTGTTTACATTTTCCATTCTGTTGATTTGAGTCTTATCCCTGTTTTTCTTGATGAGTCTGGCTAATGGCCTAACTTTGGGGTTTTTTTTTTTTGTTCTTCTCTCTCTAATTGCTTTAGGTGTAAGTTTAGGTTGTTTATTTGAGTTTATTGTTTCTTGAAGTAGGATTGTATTGCTATAAACTTCTCTCTTACAACTGCTTTTGCTGCATCACGTAGGATTAGGGTCGTCATATTTTCATTGTCATTTGTTTCTAGGTATTATTTCATTTCCTCTTTGATTTCTTCAGTGATCTCTTGGTTATTTAGTAGTGTATGGTTTAGCCTCCCTGTGTTTGTCTGTATTACAGATTTTTTCCTGTAATTGATATCTAGTCTCATAGCGTTGTGGTCAGAAAAGATACTTGATATGATTTCAATTTTCTTAAATTTACCAAGGCTTGATTTGTGACCCAGGATATGATCTATCCTGTAGAATGTTCCATGAGCACCTGAGAAGAAAGTGTATTCTGTCGTTTTTGGATAGAATGTCCTATAAATATCAATTAAGTCCATCTTGTTTAATGCATCATTTAAAGCTTGTATTTCCTTATCTATTTTCATTTTGGATGATCTGTCCATTGGTGAAAGTGGGGTGTTA
>NC_041234.1:76672423-76672812 GCF_002837175.3 Physeter macrocephalus | reverse complement strand
AAGCCGGTTTGGTGGTGCTGAATTCTCTTAGCTTTTGCTTGTCTCTAAAGGTTTTAATTTCTCCATTGAATCTGAATGAGATCCTTGCTGGGTAGAGTAATGTTGGTTGTAGGTTTTTCTCTTTCATCACTTTAAATATGTCCTTCTATTCCCTTCTGGCATGCAGATTTTCTGGTGAAAGGTCAGCTGTTAACCTTATGGGGATTCCCTTGTATGTTATTTATTGTTTTTCCCTTGCTGCTTTTAACATTTTTTCTTTGTCTTTAATTTTTGATAGTTTGGTTAATATGTGTCTTGGCGTGTTTCTTGGATTTTTCCTGTATGGGACTCTCTGCACTTCCTGGACTTGATTGACTGTTTCCTTTCCCATATTAGGGAAGTTTTCAACT
>NC_041234.1:76666483-76672382 GCF_002837175.3 Physeter macrocephalus | reverse complement strand
AATTTCATTTATTGTGTTGTTCATCATTGTTTGTTTGGTCTTTAATTCTTGTGAGTCTTTGTTTGGTCTGGTGGGTTTTTACCTTGCTCCTTCATCTGCTGTGTGTTTCTCTGTCTTCTCATTTTGCTTAACTTACTGTGTTTGGGGTCTCCTATTCGCAGGCTGCAGGTTCGTAGTTCCCATTGCTTTTGGTGTCTGCCCCCAGTGAGTAAGGTTGGTTCAGTGGGGTGTATAGGGTTCCTGGTGGAGGGGAGTGGTGCCTGTGTTCTGGTGGATGAGACTGCATCTTGTCTTTCTGGTACACAGGAGCACATCTGATGGTGTGTTTTGGGGTGTCTTTGACCTTATAATGATTTTAGGCAGCCTCTGTGCTAATGCCTGGGGTTGTGTTCCTGTCTTGCTTGTTGTTTGGCATAGGCTGTCCAGCAACGAAAGCTTTGCTGGTCGTTGAGTGCAGCTGTGTCTTAGCGTTGAGGTGGAGATCTCTGGAGAACTTTTGCCATTCGATATTACATGGACCCAGGAGGTCTCTGGTGGACCAGTGTCCTGAGCTCGGCTCTCCCACCTCAGAGGCACAGGCCCGACACCTGGCTGGAGCTCCAAGACCCTGTCAGCCACACGGCTCAGAAGAAAAGGGAGAAAAAAAGAAAGATAGAAAGAAAAAATAATGATAAGATAAAATAAAGTTATTAAAATAAAAAAAATTATGAAACACTAAAAAGTAGTAAAAAAAAAAAAAGAAAAAAGAAAGAAGAGAGCAACGAAACCAGAAAACAAATCCACCAATGATAAGAACCGCTAAAAACTGTACTAAAAAAAAAAAGAAATGGACAGAACCCTAGGACAAATGGTAAAAGCAAAGCTATACAGACAGAATCACACAAGGAAGCATACACATGCACACTCACAGAAAGAGAAAAAGGAAAAAAGAATATTTATCTATCTATATATAAAAGGAGGAAGAGAGCAACCAATTCAATAAACAAATCTACCAGTGATAATAAACTCTAAATACTAAACTACGATCAACATAAAACCAGAAACAAATTAGATGCAGAAAGCAAACCCCAAGTCTGCAGTTGCTCCCAAAGTCCACCACCTCAATTTTGGGATGATTTGTTGTCTATTCAGGTATTCCAGATTTGCAGGGTACATCAAGTTGATTGTGGAGATTTAATCCACAGCTCCTGAGGCTGCTGGGAGGAATTTCCCTTTCTCTTCTTTGTTTGCACAGCTCCTGTGGTTCAGCTTTGGATTTGGCCCCGCCTCTGCATGTCACCTGAGGGCGTCTGCTGTTCGCTTAGACAGTACGGGGTTAAAGGAGCAGCTGATTAGGGGGCTCTGGCTCACTCAGGCCGGGGGTAGGGAGGGGTACAGATGCGGGGCAAGCCGGTGGCAGCAGAGAACAGCATGACGTTGCAACAGCCTGAGGCACGCCATGTGTTCTCTGTAGGGAGTTTTTTAAAATTACAGATTCTATTTCACTTCTAGTGATCAGTCTGGTGGGCTTTATGTTTCTAGAAAGTTGTCTGTTTCTTCTAGGTTGTCAAATTTTTGTCATAAAATTGTTCATATTATTCTCTTATGGTTTTTTTTTGTATTTCTGCAGTATCCCTTGAGATTTGTCCTTTTTCGTACGTTATTTTGCTTATTTGGATTATCTCTCTTTTCTTCTTGGTGAGCCTGGCCAGAGGTTTGTCAATTTTGTTTACCCTTTCAAAGGACCATCTCTTGGTTTTATTGACTTTTTCTATTGTCTTTTAAAAAATCTGTATTTTGTTTATTTCCTCCCTGATCTTTATTACTTCCTTCCTTCTGCTAACTTCAGGTTTTGTTTGTTCTTTTTTTCTAATTCCTTTTGGTGGTATGTTAGGTTGTTTATTTGAGATTTTTCTTGTTTTTTTAGGAAGACCTGTATTGCTATGAACTTCCCTCTAATAACTGCTCTTGCTGCATCCCATAGATTTTGTATGGTTGTGTTTTCATTTGTTGTTTTCCCAAAGTATTTTTAAATTTCCGTTTTGATTTCCTCGTTGACCCATTGGTTTTTTAGTAGCATGTTGTTTAGTCTCCGTGTAATCATTTTTCTGTCATTTCTTTTCCTGTGGTTTCTTTCTAGTTTCATGCCATTGTGGTCAGAGAAGATTCTTGAAATAATTTCTATACTCTTAAATTTGTTGAGGTTAGTTTTGTGCCCTACTATGTGGTCAGTCCTAGAGAATGTTCCATGTGCACTTGAAAAGAATGTGTATTCTGTTTTTTATTTAGATGTAATATCTTGAAAATATCAATTAAGTCTAACTGTTCTATTGTATCATTTAGGATCTCTCTTGCCTTACTGATTTTTTGTCTAGAAGATCTGCCCATTGATGTGAGTGTGGTGTTAAATTTTCCTACTATTATATTCCCATCAGTTTCTCCATTAATGTCTGTTAGTGTTTGTTTTATGTGTTTGGGTTCTCCTGTATTAGTTGCATATATGTTGATAAGTGTAAAATTCTCTTCTTGTATTGATCCTTTTACCATTATATAGTGTCCTTCTTTATCTTTCTTTTATGGCCTTTGTTTTAAAGTCTATTTTGTCTGATATGTTAGGTAATTACTGATACGTATGTATTTATTGCCATTTTAAACCTTGTCTTCCAGTTGATTCTATGTTTCTTCTTTTGTTCCTTTCTTTTTCTTTTTGTTTTTCTTTTTGTGGCTTGATAATTTCCTTTTATTTTATGCTTGTGTTCTCTTCTTTTTGTTTTTTGTGAATCTGTTGTATATTTTTGATTTGTCGTTGCCCTGTTTTTCAAGTATGTTAACATCTACCTATATCTGCTTGCTTTTGACTGATAGACATATAGGCTCAAACACATTCTAAAAAAAAAGAATCTACATTTTCTTATTCTCCCTCCCCACATTTTATGATTTTGATGTCCTCTTTTACATCTTCATGTTTATCCTTTTGCTGTTCCTTGTGTTTATCATCGCTTTCACAAATAGGTTTTTTTTTCTCTTTTTGATCTGTATACTGGCTAATTTAAGTGATTTACTTTCCAATTGTGATTTCCTCCTTCCTATGTCTTCTTGCTTCTTTTCAATTTAGAGATGACCTTTCAATATTTCTTTTAGGATAGCTTTATATTGCTGTATTCTTTTAGTTTTTGCTTGTCTGAGAAATTCTTTATTTCTCCTCCCATTCTAAATGATAATCTTGCTGGGTTGAGCATTCTAGGTTGCAGATTTTTCTCTTTCAAGACTTTGAATATATTTTGCCACTCCCTTCTGTCCTGCAGCATTTCTGTAGAGAAATCAGCTGATAGCCTTATGGGGGTTCTCTTGTAATTAACTCTGTTTTTCTCTTGCTGCCTTTAGAATCCTCTCTTTAACTTTTTCCATTTTATTATAATATGTCTTAGCGTAGGTCTGTTTGGGATCATCTTGTTTGGGACCCTCTGTGCTTCTTATATCTGGATATCTGTTTCGTTCTTAGGTTAGGGAACTTTTCAGCCATGATTTCTTCAAATACGTTTCCTTTCTTTTTTCTTTTATATTTATTTATTTATTTATTTATTTTTGGCTGCATTGGGTCTTCATTGCTGCACGCGGGCTTTCTCTTGCTGCGGCGAGCGGGGCTACTCTTCGTTGTGGTGCGTGGGATTCTCATTGCGGTGGCTTCTCTTGTTGTGGAGCATGGGCTCTAGGTGTGTGGGCTTCAGTAGTTGTGGCGTGCAGGCTCAGTAGTTGTGGTGCATGGGCTTAGTTGCTCCACGGCATGTGGGATCTTCCCAGACCAGGGCTCGAACCTGTGTCCCCTGCATTGGCAGGTGGATTCTTAACCACTGCACCACCAGGGAAGTCCCCATCAAATACATTTTCAATCCCCTTTTCTCTTTCTTCTCCTTCTGGAATCCCCATTATGCATAGATTGGCATGCTTTATATTATCCCATAGGTCTCTTATATTGCTTTCACTTTTTTTCTTTTTCATTTGGCTTTCTGCCTGCTGTTTTGATTGGGTAATTTCCATTATTCTGTCTTCCAGATCACTTATTCGTTCTTCTGCATTATTCATTCTGCTGTTCATTGCCTTTAGCTCAGCTTTTGTCTCGGCAAATGAATTTTCTAATTTTTCTTGGTTCCTTCTTATAGTTTCTCGTTCCTTTTTATAGTAATCTGCATTTCTGTCAATAGCCTTTCTTAATTCCTTTAGTATTTTCATCATCTCCTATTTGAAATCCATGTCTATTAAACTGAAGTAGTCTGTTTCATTGTTTGTTCTTTCAGGACAATTTTCTTGGTCTTTTAACTGCTAGTGGTTCCTCTGCTTCTTCATTTTGCTTGTATTTCTCTTACCCTGTGAGTTTAGGAGAAACAGTTATCTACTGTAGTCTTGGTGGGCTATTTATATGCAGGAGTGTTCCTGCATAGGTCGTTTGGGTTTAAATGTTTTTGGCGTGAGGGCTGTTTTTGGTTTGGTTGCTTGCCATCTCTTTCCTCAGCGTGTGTTGGCTGTGCATGCTCCAGGGGAGATGGCAGGGGTAGGGGGGCAGAGGTTGGTGACTGGTCACAGGACCCGTGGCAGTGGTGGGTCTTGCACACTCCCAGGGAAGTGGGGGCAGTGGCTGGCGCCTGGTCACAGGACCCTTGGTGGCAGTGGGCTGCACACCTTACTGGGGAGGCGGGGGCAGTGGTTGGCACTCAATCTTGGGACCCTTGATGGTGGCAGCAGTCTGTGCCCATCTCTGGGGTCTGAGATGGCAGTGGTGGCTCACGCCCACCCCTGGAGCTTGTGTAGGCAGTGCCTTGCTGCTTGAGAGTTTGTGCTTGGAGAAAGAAGCTCCTATGATGAGCTCACCCCTCTCCTAGCTCACCCCCCAACAATGGTGCCTTGCCTCTCTGGCAGGCCCATGCTTATTCCTGTATTCCCTTGATCGTGGCACACCACACCTTAGCCGCCTCAAGCTGTCTCCATGCAGCCAACCCCAGTCCTCTCCCTGGATATGACCTCCGAAGCCCAAGGCTCAGCACCCAGCCCCCACCTGCCCCAGTGGTTGAGCGTCTCAGGCTGGGGAGTGCCAGATGGTGGCACTGACCTTCTGTGCAGGTCTCTCTCTGCTTTGCCTTCCATAAACCAGTTGTTGCACTCTCCTCCGAGGTTCCAAAGCTCCCCATCTGTCCTGGCTTAATCTCCCCACCAGTGAGGGGACTTACCAGTGTGTGGAAACCTTTCCTCTTTTGCAGCTCCTTCCCAGGGGCACAGGTCCCATCCCTATTCCTTTCTTTCTTTTTTTTCTTTTATCCTACCCCATTACGTGGAGATTTTCTTGCCCTTTTGGAAGTCTCAGGTCTTCTGCCAGTGTTCAGTAGATGTTCCGTGAGAATCGTTCCACATGTAGATGTATTTTTGATGTATTTGTGGGAGGAGGTGAGCTGCATTTCCTACTCCTCCGCCATCTTGATCCGATCCCCTGACCATACCAATTTTTGATGAGGATATAGAGCAACTGGAATTCTCATACAGTGCTGGTAGGAATGTACAATGGTGCAGCCACTTTGAAAGACAGTTTAGTAGTGTCTTAAGTTAAATGTGCACCTACCTGTGAGTCAGCCTTTAAATTTCTAGGTATTTACTCAAGAGAAGCAAAAGAATATGTCCTAGAAGATATACAGATTGCCAACGAACACATGAAAGAATGCTCAACATCATTAATCATTAGAGAAATGCAAATCAAAACTACAATGAGATATCATCTCACACCAGTCAGAATGGCCATCATCAAAAAGTCTACAAACAATAAATGCTGGAGAGGGTGTGGAGGAAAGGGAACCCTCCTGCACTGTTGGTGGGAATGTAAGTTGATACAGCCACTATGGAGAACAGTATAGGGGTTCCTTAAAAAACTAAAAAT
>NC_041234.1:76598846-76664648 GCF_002837175.3 Physeter macrocephalus | reverse complement strand
CATGGAAGCAACCTAAGTGTCCATCAAGAGATGAATAGATAAAGAAGATGTGTCACATATATACAATGGAATATTACTCAGCCATAAAAAGAAACGTGATTGAGTTATTTGTGGTGAGGTGGATGGGCCTAGAGTCTGTCATACAGAGTGAAGCAAGTCAGAAAGAGAAAAACAAATACCATACGCTAACACATATATATGGAATCTAAAAGAAAAAAAAGGTTTTGAAGAACCTAGGGGCAGGACAGGAATAAAGATACAGATGTAGAGAATGGATTTGAGGACACGGGGAGGGGGAAGGGTAAGCTGGGACAAAGTGAGAAAGTGGCATGGACATATATACACTACCAAATGTAAAACTGATAGCTAGTGGGAAGCAGCCGCATGGCACAGGGAGGGTAGCTCGGTGCTTTGTGACCACCTAGAGGGGTGGGATAGGGAGGGTGGGAGGGAGACACAAGAGGGAGAGTATATGGGGATATATGTATATGTATAGCTGATTCACTTTTTTATAAAGCAGAAACTCACACACCATTGTAAAGCAATTATACTCCAATAAAGGTGTTAAAAACTGTATTAGAAAAAAAATGAAAGAATATATCCATACAAAGACTTGTACATGACTGTTCATAGTGGCTTTATGTGTGATCACCAAAACCTAGAGACAACCCCAGTGTCTATCAACAGGTGAAGGGATAAACTGTGCTTTGTTTATACAGTGGAATACTACTCAGCAGTGGAAAGGAATGTACCACTGATACATGCAACAACATGGATGAATCTCAAAATAATCACGCTGAGTGAAAGAAGCCAAACAAAAAAGAGGACATACTGTATGATTCTGTTTATGTAAAATTCTAGAAAAAGCAAGCTAAATTTCAGTGACAGCAGATCAGCACTTACTTGGAGATGGGGTGAGGAGGGAGAGGTGCATTATAAAGGGGCAGAAGGAAACTTTGGGGAGTGATAGATATGTTCGATAGCTTAATTGTGGTGATGCTTTCACTAATGTATACATATGTCAAAACTCATCAAACTGCACACTTAAACGTGCAGTTTATTTATGTCAGTTATAACTCAAGGTGCAAATGGGAAAAAATGACAGAAAAATATAACATTGACATCTTTCCATGTCAGCACCAAGGGTCTGCCTCATTCTTTTTGCTCTCTGTATGGTGTTTCATTGTATATATGTACTGTGATTTTATCCACACAGCCTTGGGTGGGTGACTCATCTGTTTTAGGTGATGAGGCCCCCTTTTTTCCTTTGCGGATAAGGTTGTTTTTTATTTCCTGGACCTGATTAACACATCTGGCATCATTGGTCAGAATGTAATTTCTGAAGCCCATTGCTTCTGGCTGTCTATGACCTCTTGTCTCATTGGGCTCAGAAGACTCTTATTTATCCTAAACGTGGAAACAGATTAAGTGGCCATAAATGATCTTTTCCATAAAATTATGGAGCCTCAGAGGTAATCTAATTCAACCCCCTTATTTTTACAGAAAAGAAAGCAGGATAAGTGATTTACCTGAGATCATACAGATAGTTAGAGCCCAGGACTCCCGTCTCTTAGTCTATTTTTCTACTGCACAGATGTCAAATAATTGCTTTTTTGCCCTACGGTGGTTTGTATCAGCTTTGGATCAGTACGTATTAATCTTTAGGAAAAAATACAAGCAGAAACACTCTCCATGGGCCATTATTAAACCACCTCTCTAGAGGAATGGTTCTGCTTTAGGTTCTTTATTCTTTGCAGCAAATGGGGAAAAAGAATGGTTCTAAAGTAAAAATGAAGTCAAACTCCCTGCTGTGTCTTCACCTATAAAGCTAATGCATCTCTCAAGAAATGACCGCTGTTTCACCTCTGGCATGCCTTAGGATTTCAACCCCAGCTGTCTGTTTTCATAAAGCTATCTCAAACATCATGTTATGTTAACTTGGAAAGTTTAGTCTCTACTGCCTAAGACGTTATACATTTTGGTTACTTCATTCTTTGCTCATTTGTTATTAGTTCCTTCATTTGTTTGATAAATGTCTATGAATGCCTACTATTTTCCAGGCACTGTTTTAGGCAGTGGGATACACTGGTGAAGACAACAAAGTCCATTCCTTGAGGAGCTTAGATTTGGGAGTGGGGGGCACAGACAATAAGGGAATAATCAAGTAAATATATTGTATATCAGATGTTGACAGGCGCTATGGAGAAAAGGGAGGGAGTGCCAGGAAAGCATATGTGTATATAAGCTGTTTTATCTAGGCCAGCAGGGGAAAAGTCTTAATAATAAGATGACATTTGAGAGAAGACAGGAAGCAAAGAGGCACAAACCCTTAGAGTATCTGGGGGAAAGAGATACTTTCTAGGCAGAGAAAGCAGCAGGTATAAAGACCCTAAGGTGAGTTTGTGTTTGGCACGTGTGAGTCATCTGGAACTGGTGAACAAGTAGGGAGGGTAGGAGATAAAGACAGAGGTGAGGTGAGAAGCAGATCATGTAAGATATTGTTGGCACCTGTAAGGACTCTGTCTTTTACTCCGAGTGAGAAGGAGGGGCTCTGAGTGACAGGATATTATTTTTTCTCTTTTTAAATTGGGGTAAAATTTACATAACATGAGATTAATCATTTTAACAGTTTTAAAGTATACAATTCAGTAGCTTTTAGTACTTTCAGAATGTTGTACAACCATCACTACTGTCTAATTTCAGAACATTTTCATCACTCCAAAAAGAAACCCTGTGCCCATTAAGCAGTCACTCTCCAGTTCCCTCAGCCCCTAATCTGCTTTCTGTCTCTATGGATTTGCCTATTCTGGACATTTCCTGTAAATGGAATCATACAGAATGTGGCCATTTGTGTTTGGCATTTCACTTAGCATAATATTTTCAAGGTTCATCCATGTTGTAGCATGTGTCAGAACTTCATTCCTTTTTATTGTCAATAATATTTCATTATATGGCTGTACCACATTTCCTTTATCTGTTCATCTGTTGATGGACATTTGGACTGTTTCCACCTGTTAGCTATTGTGAATAATGCTGCTATGAACATTTGTGTACAAGTTATTGTGTGGACACGTGTTTTCAGTTCTCTTGGGTAGACACCTATGAGTGGAATTGCTGGGTTGTGTGGTAATTCTGTATTGGGGATATATATATATATATATATATATATATATATATATATATATATATATATATATATGATTGATTGATGTTTGGCTGCATTGCGAGGCTTGCAGGATCTTAGTTCCCTGACCAGGGTTTGAACCCAAGCCCCCGGCAGTGGAAGCGCAGAGTCCTAACCACTGGACCACCAGGGAATTCCCTGGATTTATATTTTTAAAACTCATTTTGGCTGCTGTGTTGAGGATAGATTGTATGAGGACAAGGGCAGAAGTAGGGAGTTCAGTTAAGAGGCTACTGCAACCATCCAGGAGCTAGGTGATGGTGGTTTAGACCAGAGTAATGGCAGTGGAGGGGGAGAGAACTGGTCATATTCTAGATATACTTTGAAGATAGAGCCAAGAGGATTTGCTAACGCATTGGATATGTATTTTGAGAGAACGAGCAGAGTCGAGGGTGATTCTTAAGATTTTTGACCTGAGAAATGAAAGGGCAGAGTTTCCATTTGATGAAATTGAGGGAAGAGCAGGTTTGGGGGAGGATTAGGGCTTTGGTTTTGGACTTGCTGTGTTTGAGACATCCCAGCAGAGATGTCAAGTAGGATGTTGGAAATAGAAGTCTGGTGTTTGAGTAAGAGAGAAATTTGGGAATTGTTAGTTTATAGAGCATATTTAAAGCCATGAGACTAGATGAGATCATTTAGGGATAATTCTAGATAGTGAAGAGAAGAAGCCCAAGGAATAAGCGTGGACACAATCCAAAGATTAGAGGTCTAGGAGGTGAGGAGAGACCAGCAAAGGAGATTGAGAAGGAACAGCCAGTGAGGTCAGAGGACCAGGAGAGTATGGTGTCCTGGAGGCCAAGTGAAATTACTTGAGACACTTCAGGAAGAATGATTTTTTTTCCTTTTCGTGTTCTCACAAATTCCTTGAGGTAAGGGGTCCAGTAATTGTGTCCTTCCCTTTAGAGATGAGGACTGCTGTTTTAAGTGCCCAGGGTCATCCTTCATTAAGCTGAAAAGGAATTCTGGTCTTCTGAATAATATCTTCAAAGCATACTGTTTATTTATGTATACACTTTATGCCCCACTGAGGGCATTTAGTCAAAAATTCAGTCAAAAAATAATTGAGTGCCCACTCTATGCTAGTCTTTCTTCTAGGCATTGGGAACGCAGCAGTGAACAAAATATGTGGTCACTGATCTCCTGGAACTTACTCTAATGGAGGAGAAAGACATTAAAAAAATCATTTGTTTAAATTATTGAACAAATTAATTTCTATAAAAGACATAAAAAGTTACGCATATGATGACTGCTACTAAAGCATCAGGGTGCTTTAGGAGCATATAGGAAGGTTACTAATCCAGACTTGGGGTGGGGGCATGGTCAGAGAGATCTCCAGGAACTGACATATAAGGAGAGACCAGAAGAAGCAATAGATTTAGCCAGAAGTTTCAAGTAAACAAGAAAAATGGCCATTGTGGCCATCCCAGGAAGAGAAAAGAGGGAAGAAGAACAGCTTTGGCACATTCAGGAACCAAAAGAGCTTCATCATTCTGGAATGTAAAGTATAAGGAGAGGTGGAGGGTGAAAGATGAGTCTGCAGACGTGAGCAGGGGTCAACTCATAAGGATTTTCTTGCCATGCTAAGGAGTTTGAACTCAATCCCAAGAGCAATGGGGAACCACTGAGCAGTTTTAAAAGCATACTCAGCTCTTAGAAAGATCACTTAGGCTACCATTGTGAAAGGTTGGAAGGAAGCCTGCCTCCCGGCAAGAGAGCCCAGTTGGCTCTTGGTTTTTATTCTAGTGTGCCATTTGAAGTCCCCAAGCTGAAAAGTGGAAAGAGTGCCCTGGAGGCTGAGAGTGAGAGTCTGGATAGCTACATGGCTGACTCGGATAGCACGTCCAGGTGAGATGCCCCCAGTCCCTGCTGCTCTGCTCAGCCGAGCTCGCATTTCGTTCTCTAGCGCCAGGGTGCGGGAATCCGCTGCCTTCAGTGTTCCTGACTTCTGTCCTCGGCAAGGCAAATGAAGTATTTTCTCTGACGTTGCCACAAGTCTTCCAGTAGCACTTCTACTGTTGGCTCTGAGCACAGCCTTCTGGAACATGCTAACTTCCACAGGCTGCTGCACCTTGGAGGAGTCTTCCTGGACCAGCAGCAACGGATGCTGCTATCCCTTAGGCATGGGGGTGTGAGTGTTTGTGTTTGTACAGAGTTGCTTATCTAATCGTCTGCATGCCTTCAAAGTAAATCAGATGTGAAGTTTACCTTCTGGATTTGGTTACTGCAGTGGCCTCAAGCCAGTGGCTCTCTTTCCATAGAGCTTGGGTCCCTAGACAGAAGGGGAAGGGGAGAAGGTGATTTTATTATAGCTTCTGTATCTGCCTCCAGGAGAGACTCTCTGGATAAATTTGGCCTCTTTCCAGAATGGAAGAAGATGTCTGCCCCCAAATCTCAAGTAGAAAAGGTAAGCTTTATTTATTGGTTGGTCGATCTCTGTCTCTCTTTTGTCTGTCTTTGTGTATGTATCTCTTTCTTTTCCCTTCCTCAGGAAGAATTTAAATCAAGAGTTCAAACAAACAAATTTTAGTTCAGATTCCCTTGGGAGCATTTTCTAAGGTTTTGGTTGAAACATGTGAGAAGATAGGTTTTGTACAATTTCCTAGGATTAAGTTAAAGTCCTAAGATTAAATTAATCTTTAAGTTTGTCATAGTTTAGTGAAAATCTGAGCCTTCTTCCTTACTCCACTCTTCCACCTACTCAACTGTCTTTTTCCATTTCCTTGCCCTTATCTCTTCCTAGGAAGCTCAGCCTGGGGGTCAAAATGTGGTATCTGTGGACGAGGGTGAAATGATATTCAAGAAGAACACCAGAAAAATCCTCAGGCCTTCAGGTAGCTGGTTTCCCTTCATGGCCTTTTGAGATTGAAGTTCTGAGTACTTGGTGGGTTATTCGTATGGAGAAGAGTAGGTTTCTTTTGATTTGGTTTTCGGCCTTACACTCAGAGTACACTAAATCTGTGATTGATCTTCGCCCGGAAGATGTGGGGCATGAAAGTGGCTCCTTGGGAGACAGAAGCAAATCTATCCCAGGTCTCAGTGTGGATATGGTAAGTACCCTTGTATTTCACTTGGTCACTATATGAAATTTTATGTATCTAAAGTTGACTTTACTGCCTGGTACTCTCAATTCACCTGTTTAATTCTTTAGGAAAATGTAACATGAATCTTGATTTCCCCCTCAATTTCTAAAGTAAATCTGGTTGCTGAATTGCTTAAAGAAAAAGACTATCTTTCACTGTCTCTTTTATTTTCTAAACATTGCTTGATATATGGTTGGGGGCTCAAATAAATACTTATCTTGAATATAATGTAAAGAGATGGCTGGGTTGGGGCAGTCAAATGAGAAAGAGATATTCTTATCTTATTATTTTGTGATTTGAGAAGGGTAGTTGGAATATAGTTTGGAAGCCTGAAATGGGGAAACATAAAGATAAGTATGTACGTGTGCATATGACACCTCAGAGCTCATCAACAATTATGGCCCCTACTAAAGGAAGGATATTCATCTTTGAACTTTTTCTTATTTTTATTAACTCTGAATCTATATTTATTTTTCAAGGAAGAGGAAGAGGAAGAAGAAGAAGACATTGACCACCTGGTGAAGTTGCATCGTCAGAAGCTAGCCAGAAGCAGCATGCGAAGTGGCTCTTCCATGGTAAGTTCTATTAGTTCTGTGGCTATGGACATGTTGGGATACCAGGAAGGATGGAAGTGCCTCCCTAGAGCAGGATCAGGACCTGGGGAAATTCTCCTGGTCACTCTTTCTAGGTAAGTGAGATGCATTTGTTTGTTCCTTTCCTCAGTTTAGACCATAGTTGCTTAGTGCACAGTTAGGTGGCTTTCTTAGCCTCTGCCCTGGAGATTCTTACATCAGGTAGTTAGAGCTAGAGATGTTCATCATAGCTTTGTGAACAGTAACCCATAACTTCTCCCTTAAAAAGGTACCCAGGCCATGAAGTGAGCAAGATCAGGTTTCTTCATCAGAGTATGTACCAAGTCTCACATTCAAGGGCAGTGAGTGCCATGAGAAGGGCCTTGGCAGGGTTAATTGGAATCCGGATATGATTAAGGAACAACAGCATCAATCAGAATCATGAAGTTAAAGGGACATTTAAGAATCAGGGCCTAGTTCTGTCATAAGTGTGAAGATTGATGTTTAGGGGAAACAGAATCAGAAAGCAGGGTGATTAGATGGTCCCACTCACACATAGGACGAGAACGGTGGGCTTGCAGAGTCAATTATTACCCGAGAGGAAGGTATCTTTTCACCTCTGTTGGGGTTTTCCCCCCAATTCTGATGCAATCACTTTTCTCTATAGGTCTTGAGAGACATAAGGTGGATAAAAGAAACTCACAGATAATTAAGGCCCCTTGTTTTAATTAGTAACTGACCCCTTCTAGCCAGCATTGTAGCATATATATAACATACACCAAAATTGGACTGAGCTGTGTCTTACCTCTACTTCTTGCCCACCTTCTGGGGCAGTTGAAAATTAACAATAAAATGTGTAAAAAGAGGGGAGAAGAGCAGCTTGGAGCCTAGGTGAGCCATGAGCTGATCGATGAACCTGAGCAGTTGTTTGTGTGCTCTTAGATGTCTCTTATACTCTGGGTGCAAGACGACTGGCAGTACTGGCTGATTGGTTGCAGGGGGCTTTTGTTTTCTTCATTGACTGTGGCTTTCTCATGAGGGAAAATGTTAGCAATGTGGCAGGGGGAGTGTGCCTTCGCCAGATGTTTGTGGGTGCTTTATCTTTTTTTGTTTGGTTGGTTTTTTGTTTTGTTTTGTTTTGGTTTTTGCCACGCCACACAGCATATAGGATCTTAGTTCTCCCACCAGGGATTGAACCCATGCCCTCTGCATTGAAAGCACGGAGTCTTAACCACTGGACCACCAGGGAAGTCCCTGTTTGTTTTTTTCTTCCCATTTTATTGAGATATAACTGACATACAGCACTGTATAGGTTTAAGGTATACAGCATAATGATTTGACTTACATATATCATGAAAAGGTTACTGCAATAAGTTTAGTGAACATCCATCATCTTATATAGATACAAAATGAAAGAAATAGAAAAAAATTTTTTCCTTGTGATGAGGACTCTTAGTATTTACTCTCTTAACAACTTTCATATATAACACACAGCAGTGATAATTGTATTTATCATGTTACACATTATATCCCTAGTACTTATTTATCCTATAACTGGAAGTTCATACCTTTTGACCACTTTCATACAATTCCTTCTCTCCTGACCCCTTGCCTCTTATAACCACAAATCTGATCTCTTTTTCTGAGTTTTGTTTGTTTGTTTGTGTTAGAAGTATAATTGACCTACAACACTATGTTCGTTCCTGTTACACAACATAATGATTTGATATTTCTGTAAATTTCAAAACGATCACCATGGTAAGTCTAGTTACCATCTGCCATGTGGGTGCTTTATCTTCAGAGTACGATTGGCAGCATGATGAGCATTTATAGCGAAGCTGGTGATTTCGGGAACATCTTTGTGACTGGCAAGATTTCCTTTTCCCTGAAGTATGAGCAGCAAACACAGGCTCTGGTCATTCACGTGAAGGAGTGCCACCATCTGGCCTATGCTGACGAAGCCAAGAAGCGCTCGAACCCGTGAGTGCTTCTGGACCCTGTGCGGTGCTTGGAGATGATCAGACCCCAGCGTCTCTCTGGGCACCCTTGAACCGAGGCTCTCACTTCCTGGGCAGACAGGGAGGTGTGATTGAGAGTGGTTAGGGGAAATGTGGGAAAAGGACCAGGATTGGGAAAATGCAAGAATGGCAGGTCTAAGAGGGCTCGATGTGACATTTTCATTTCATCATGGCATATGTATATGGAGAGGAAGAAAGTAAGGAATGGGCTTCCAAAAAGACAGCAAATTACTCAGTATTCTCCTTGGTTTTTAGATATGTGAAGACTTATCTTCTGCCTGACAAATCCCGCCAAGGAAAAAGAAAAACCAGCATCAAGCGGGACACCATTAATCCGCTATATGATGAGATCCTTAAAGTAAGTATCTAGAGCCCGAGAGGGTATGAGAATTTGTTCTGTCTTGTGTGCTAAGCTGTAGCTATTCCTCTGCTATGTGGGTGGTCGACATGGTTTTCAGTGGCCATGTCTGTGTTTGAGGATATACTATGGGCATCTGTTCACGTCCTGACCTCCCAGAGAAGAGAACAAAGCTGATCTGACTTTCTTGGATTATTGTGAATTTGGAGGTCCACGTGGCCACAAATCTCATTTTAAAGAGTCATTTTCAATCAGGAGTCTCCCTGGCAGTTCTTTTGGAATACTCCAGTGTTCTCTCCCCCACTGAAGGAAAAATTCATGTTCCAGGTCCTCTGATGGAATATGGTAGGTTTTTGTGAAACGGGGTAAGTGGAGGCTTTGAGGGAGGAAACTCAAAGTGCTTAGGGACTAAAGTGATTTGACATTCAGGACTATGGACTTTGAGTATGGTTGCTCAGATTTTGGAGTAATCATTTTCTGAGGAATTACCGTGAACTAATCATCTTGGGCTTCTTTCTTTTCACAGTATGAGATCCCAGAATCTCTCCTGGCCCAGAGAACTTTGCAGTTCTCGGTTTGGCATCATGGTCGTTTTGGCAGAAACACTTTCCTTGGAGAGGCAGAGGTCCAGATGGATTCCTGGAAGCTTGATAAAAAACTGGATCATTGCCTCCCTTTACATGGAAAGGTAGTCTGCTTTAACAACTCCTTACAGAGTTTGGATCTGAGGTAGAATTGCCTGCAGTGACTTCTGCTGGGACAGTTTTGAATGCAGTCTGTGGAGTTCTAGCGCACCCTGCTGGGGTTACTGAGTTTAACAGTAATTTCAGATGCACTTGGATGGCGAGTGTGAGTAATCACTTCCGTGTAGGCCAGACGAAGATGAAGCCATGGTTTTCCTTTGAAGTCTTTCATATGTGTGCCAACCTTTGCCTCCTGATCTTCCAGAGTCTGGGTGTATCCTAACATCCTAACTTGCACCTCTTCTCCAAGCTAACTTTTTGGGTGTATCCTAATCTGCACTGGTTTTCCAAACTACCCTTTTCACTAAAGAAGTAGGAAGTAAAGCAATTCACGGAGTTCCAATTGCTGTGCTCTTGGTCACACAAGCCAGGGACAGTTTTACTTTGGAGATGGCATCTCGGGTGAGAGTGTGGCAGTGTGCATAATAGTACCTGGGATCTGAGTGCAGACCTGGATTTTAATCCAGGCCCTGTGATTTACCAGCTAGGTAAATCACCTAACTTAAAGGTAACTTACAGGACTTCCCTGGTGGTCCAGTGGGTAAGACTCCATGCTCCCAATTCATGGGGCCTGGGTTCGATCCTGGTCGGGGGACTAGATCCCACATGCATGCCGCAGCTAAGAGGTTACCTGCTGCAACTAAGGGTCTGCATGCTGCAACTATGAGCCTGCATGTCACAACTAAAAGATCCCACATGCCGCAACTAAAAGATCCCACATGCTGCAGTGAAGATCCCGAGTGCCACAACTAAGACCCAGCACAGCCTAAATAAATAAATAAATATTTAAGAAAAAAAAGAAAAAGATAACTTAGGTAAGTCACCTAACTTCTGTGGGCCTTAGTTCCTTCACCTATAAAATGGAAATGATAATAATATTCCTCTTCTGCAGGATCATATACAGAGTACCAATCAGTGCCTGGCACATAAAAGACATTCAATAGGTTACTGTCACTCTGGTTAAGATGAAATGCTAAAACAGAGTTAGGACTCCTTGATTATCTGAACTGTTCAATGGCAAGGTTCTTCTGTAAAACTTTTTTACACTAGCATTTTCAATGCTAAAAATAGTACATGTTACATAGAATGCCTTTGGAAAGATGGACATGAAACTAGTAGTAGTGGCTGCCTCTAGGAAGAGAGACTGAGGTGGGAGGGTTTAGTTTTCTCTATATGCCCTTTTATAACGTTTGAACTTTTTATCAGGTCTACATATATTGCTTATCAAGAACATTAAGTATAAAAGGATTTATGTGCATGATTCAAAATTAAAACAACATGGAAGTATATAAAAAGAAAAGTAGGTTATTTCCATTCCCTAGAAATACTACTGTTATCAACTACTTGGATATCTTTATAGAAATTTTGTATTAAGCAGCACAGATATATATACATATGGATTTACATTTTTCCTTTTTACGCAAATGGGCTCTTATCATTGTGTATATATATCTTGATTTTTCATTTAACAATTTGTTATTTACCATGGACATTTTTCTATGCCATCACTTACAGATTTATCTCATTTAAACTGCTGGATAGTATTCTTCATGTACCTATATTATAATTTATTTACAGTGCCCCCACCAATGGGTATTTAACGTGTTTGCCTCTTTTTTTGCTATTAAAACTATGCTATAATAGTTCTTGGTCTTCTTTTGTGAGTGTAACTGTAGTAGAAATTTCTGGTGGTGAAACTGCTGAGTCAAAGGAAATGTACATCCAGTATTTTGATAGCTACTGCCCTCCAAAAAATAGTAACCGTATTAAAAATGTCCCTAGGAAAGAAGTTATCACCAATCTATAGCATATTATTAGAAATTTAGAATTTCTGAAGCATTTGGCATGTAAGATATTCTCTCTGGGGCCTACAGTTGATATAATTATATTGGAAATGTCACTGTAAGCCATCATGAACTACTGCCAATAAAAAATGTCTTACATAAAAAAAAAAAACCTGCACTAAAATGGAGCTGTTTGCTCTTTGCAATTATTTTGAGCCAGAATGAAAATATGCTACTGAAACTAATACGCCAATTATGCCAATTTCCAGCTAAGGCTAAACTCCAATTTTTAAGAGTCCACTGAAGTTCACAATCTAGAGACTAATAAATTGTGTAGACATTTTATAAACAACAAAAAGACCACTCCAGTATTACATATCTATTTTAACTGAAAACATTCTACATTTATTGTCTCTGATTTTTCTTTTTTTGCCCTAGTGATCCGTTTGCTCCCATTCAGTTTTCTCTTCCTGTCATCCACCTCCCTATTCTTCTGTGTCTCTCCCATACACTACACTTCTGTGCATTCTGGGTATGTGGTACATTTTTCCAAACCAGTGGGGATTATACCTTCCTTGCATTGCCATGCTCAGAGTTGAGGCCTTAGGTTAGAGGAGCCCCAGTGAACACGGGCAGTGAAAGAGCACCTCTGATCTGCACCAGCTCATGCTCTGGGTACCAAGGCATAAGGGACAGAGCCACGCTGAGAGAACCAGTAGAGTGAAGCAGTCCTGCTGCCCACGGCCACTTGCTGCTCATCCCAGATATCCACTCATTCACTCTTGCATTCATTCAGGAAATATTTGTGGAGCACCTACTATGTGCCAGGTACATTGCTAAGTGTTGGGCATACTAGGATGAACAACAACAAAAAGGCTTGATTCCTGTCCTCCTGGCATTTAGATTCTAGTGGTAGAGGCAGTCATTAATCAAAAGTAACCTAAACAAATGTAAAATTAAAAATTGTGGCATATTCAAATCCTTGTAACAGAGTTTCACCTAGCCCTCAAATCTTTGCAAGCTCTCTTTTAAAAAAGACTTTTTATCTTTGAAAATCATACAAGTGATACATGCCATTCTCATTAAAAAGACACTATACATATAGACAGAGTAAAAAGTGAAAGCCCTCTTTCCTTTCCCCATTCTACTCCCCTCCTTGGAAGGTACAGGTGTTAATTATGTCTGTATGCTTCTGGGTTTTTCTATGCAGTGTAGTATAGTACTTAAAACCATGGATTCTGGAACCAGTCTGTCTGAATTTGAATCCTGGCTCTGCCAATTACTGGGTGACCTTGGTCAAGTTACTTAACTTCTCTGTTCCTCTGTTTCATAATCTGTAAAATGGGGATAATTGTACTCTTGTCATTGGGACTATCTTGAGGATTAAACAAAATGATATAATTAAAATACTATAACAGTACCTGGCACATAGTAAGTACTATATGAGTGATAATGATAATAATCATTATTTACATACATACATATTTACATATACAAATATGAATATGTTTTAATATAAGTGGGATGCTTTTTCTGCATCTTGCCTTGTTGACTTAACAGTACATCTTGGATATCTTTCTCCGTCAGTGTGTAGAGATTCACTGCATCCTTTTTGATGATTGCATACCATATGCCATACTATGGCATTAAAATCACTCATTTAACCTTTCCTGTATTGATTGACATTTAGGTTGTTTCCACTTTGGGGCTATCACTAACAATGTTGGTAGCAAGATTCTTCGTCATGGTGTCAGTCCCCTGTCAGTTTGTATGGCAACCTTGCTGGCAGACCTTTGAGGGTATTTGGAATCTAGTAATGGTATCCTCCCCAAAGTAGCAAAATAGTAGGCATTGCGGAAGACTCTTTGTTAGTTCTTCTGAAGCTCCTTTGGAAGAAACTGCCTTAGAATCCTGTGGCTGCCATGGCCTAGGGATCGTGGATGGTATTCATAAGGAGAAGGATCCTTTTATGCTGTGAAACTGTTCTTGGGGGTAATTTTAGAATCTCCTCAGTGAGAGGTCTCAACAACTCCTGAACAGCCCAGCTTGACCTATTGGGTTTCCCTGTGTTTCAGATCAGTGCTGAGTCCTCGACTGGCTTGCCATCACGCAAAGGCGAGTTGGTGGTTTCATTGAAATACATCCCAGCCTCCAAACTCCCTGTTGGAGGTAACCGGAAAAAGAGTGAGTTTTCTTTGGGGCCCTGGATTTAGCTCTTAGTTTTCTGCACAAGATCTGTGCGAGGTGGTGCTGGCTAGTGGCTAGCACTATTGGAGAGACCAGATTACGATGCACACTGGATCATTTTCTAGGGAAGATTCCTTTACTAAGTAAGCCATTTCTGTTTTTCAACCAGAAGGGAATGTCTCAAGAGTTGGATCCCCTTTTTTTTTGTTAACAACTTTATTGGAGTATAATTGCTTTACAATGGTGTGTTAGTTTCTGCTTTACAACAAAGTGAATCAGTTATACATATACATATGTTCCCATATCTCTTCCCTCTTGCATCTCCTTCCCTCCCACCCTCCCTATCCCACCCCTCTAGGTGGTCACAAACCACCTAGCCGATCTCCCTGTTCCATGTGGCTGCTTCCCACTAGCTATCCACCCTATGTTTGGTAGTCTGTATATGTCCATGCCACTCTCTCACTTCGTCACAGCTTACCCTTCCCCCTCCCCATATCCTCAAGTCCATGCTCTAGTAGGTCTGTGTTTTATTCCCATTCTACCCCTAGGCACTTCATGACATTTCTTTTTTCTTAGATTCCATATATATGTGTTAGCATACGGTATTTGTTTTTCTCCTTCTGACTTACTTCACTCTGTATGACAGACTCCAGGTCTATCCACATCATTACAAATAACTCAGTTTCATTTCTTTATATAGCTGAGTAATATTCCATTGTATATATGTGCCACATCTTCTTTATCCATTCATCTGATGATGGACACTTAGGTTGCTCCCATGTCCTGGCTATTGTAAATAGAGCTGCAATGAACATTTTGGTACATGACTCTTTTTGAATTATGGTTTTCTCAGGGTATATGCCAGGTAGTGGGATTGCGGGTTCGTATGGTAGTTCTATTTGTAGTTTTTTAAGGAAACTCCATACTGTTCTCCATAGTGGCTGTATCAATTTACATTATTCCCACCAGCAGTGCAAGAGGGTTCCCTTTTCTCCACACCCTCTCCAGCATTTATTGTTTCTAGAGTTTTTGATGATGGCCAATCTGACCGGTGTGAGATGATATCTCATTGTCGTTTTGATTTGCATTTCTCTAATGATTAATGATGTTGAGCATTCTTTCATGTGTTTGTTGGCGATCTGTATATCTTCTTTGGAGAAATGTCTATTTAGTTCTTCTGCCCATTTTTGGATTGGGTTGTTTGTTTTTTTGTTATTGAGCTGCATGAGTTGCTTATAAATTTTGGATCTTAATCCTTTGTCATTTGCTTCATTTGCAACTATTTTCTCCCATTCTGAGGGTTGTCTTTTGGTCTTGTTTATGGTATCCTTTGCTGTGCAAAAGCTTTTAAGTTTCATTAGGTCCCATTTGTTTATTTTTGTTTTTATTTCCATTTCTCTAGGAGGTGGGTCAAAAAGGATCTTGCTGTGATTTATGTCATAGAGTGTTCTGCCTATGTTTTCCTCTAAGAGTTTGATAGTGTCTGCCCTTACATTTAGGTCTTTAACCCATTTTGAGTTTATTTTTGTGTATGGTGTTAGGGAGTGTTCTGATTTCATACTTTTACATGTACCTGTCCAGTTTTCCCAGCACCACTTATTGAAGAGGCTGTCTTTTCACCACTGTATATTCTTTTGTTTTTGTTTTTACGTTGTTGTTTTGTTTTGTTTTTGATGCCATTAAACTAACTTGGTCTTGGTCCAGCTCTGACAGGCTACTAAGAGGTCAGAACAGAACAGAAACTTCAGGACTGAGAGAGGGTGGTTGGAAAGGGTGGTGTATAAGTATAAGGGACAGGAAGTTGAAGGCTGAGGAAGAGTAAATCAACACACCAGGCATTGTGCTAGTGACTGTGGATATGTAGGTGAATAAGACACGATATTTGCCCTCCCTTGCACAGTTTATTTTAGAAAGAAAGACAGTCATCTGCTAAAAGAACACAGATAAGGGAGTGATGAATTCTGTCTGGTTATATTTGGGAGAGTTTTAAAGAGGAAGTAATGATGATACTGGACTTAAGACTTTACCAGGCAGAAAAGGAAGAGGATGGGATGAGAAGAGCATTACCAGAAGAGGAGATACATGAGCAAAGGTTTGAAAAAGGCATGGTAAATGGGGGGTTGTATGTGAGTGTGAGGCAGTGAACTTCTTAGTTGAGTGGGGCTGGAGTTATGGTATCTAGATGTGGAAGTGGGGCTGGAATTGTTGATGAGGCTGCAGCCTAGCTGAAAAGGGCCATGAATGTAATGGTAAGGAGTTGAACTTGACTCTTTGGCAATGGGAAGCCAAGTTCTTAAAAAGTTACCTGCAGCAAAGTCTAATCTATAGGATTTGGGGAAGTCAGTGGGATCCCCAAGGAGGGTGTGCAGCATAACTAGAGAAGAGAGGCAAGGATAGAACCAGAGGGAACACTTTAAAGAATGAAGATGGGAAGAGAAGCCAGTGTGAGGTGGAGGCTTATCAGGGGAGAGCAATGCCGGGAGAGAGCTTGAAGAAGGGAGCGCGTGTTGTCAACAGTATTGAAATACCACTGGCATGTCAGGCCCAATGAGAAGACACAGCTCATCGGCATTAGATTACATTTTCAGTGGATCAGTGGAAGCAGAAGCCAGATTTCACTAGAAACTAGGTTGAGTGAATGAGGCAAAGAAGTAGAGGCTGTGAGTGTGGACTCTTTTTTTCCAGTATAATAGATGGTGAAAGAAAGGAGAGCCAGGGAGGACAGCTTGAAAAGGAGATAAGGTTGAAGGGAAATTTACTTTTAAAAGGATTTTTTAAAATCAGAGGTGAGATTAGCCTATATTTAGACTGAGAGGATGGGACCAGTAGAGAATGAGATATTAAAAATGGGAGGTGGGGGTTGAAATTGATGATGCCTGATGAGTCTTGTTGACGTGGGGATGGGATCCAGAACACAAGTGGAGGAGTTCCCTTTTTTCAACATTCAGCAAACATCAGGCAACTTTATTTCTCTATGCCTCAATTTTCTCATCTGTAAAATGAGGAGAATGATAGTATATATCTCATATGGTTGTTTTGAGGAATAAATGCTTAATGTTGAATCAGGCACATAACCAGTTTTCAATAAGCCTTTGTCGCTATTGTTATGACTTGAGCGCCTATTTCTCGCTGTTAGGCACTGTGCTAGGTACTGAGAATACAAGGCAGGTGTGGTCCACTTATCATAGAAGTTGCTGTCTTCAGGAACAAGGAGAGGAAGTGCTATGTAGATAAAGCTTGAGAGAGATGTGGAGGTGCCAGAACTCACTTGCTATGTCTGACATCCCTTCCAGGTACAGGTGGGGAAGGGGGAGAGCTCCAGGTGTGGATCAAAGAAGCCAAGAATCTGACGGCCGCCAAATCAGGAGGGACTTCAGACAGCTTTGTGAAGGGGTGAGTCCCTGGACCAGCACCAAACTAACCAGTTTCAGGACATGAGAGTTAAGAGAGGAACCCAATTTAACCTTTCTCTGTAGATATTATCCCTGTGTGTCCTGCCACCTCCAGCAACCAACTTGTTCCTGCAATTAGGTAATGGCGCAACCTCCACTACCATGTTGGCACTGGTCTGAGCTCAGTTTGGGCTGGGCTATAGTGTTGATTTCCAAAAAGGAGGGTGGTAGACAGTTAGGTCTGACTTTTCCTTTGTTATAGATTTATGCTCTTAATTAATCCTGAATAAAAATCTGTGTTCCCTGACTGTCAAGACCTGGGTACTCAGGACTTTGTTCCCCACAATATTTATGCAATGACAGCTTTCCCCAAGTTACAGCTCAACCTACTGACTTAAGTTCTCTAGCAAATCATGTCTGGCTATGCCTATGCTTATTACTGTTGTTTTTATTAAACAGGACTTTGCCCAATAGAAGTGGAACCAAATATTCAAAACCCATTTTTGATGGCGTATAGACAGTAGCTCCCTAATAGTATTGTATTAATTTTCTCTCCAGGTAAAAGGAATTGAATCGGGTGAATGATCTAGTGGAGGTGGTAGGAACTATGCTTCAGCAGATTCAAAGGAGGGAGAGTGTGTCCTCGGATCTGAGTGTTGACTCACCTTCCTGGGCTAGGCCTGTGGGAGGGGAAAGGGGAATTTAGATAGATATTGCCAGCTTTGAGTAGGCTGTTGATTCCTCCGCACCCTCTGCCAGATACCTCCTTCCCATGAGGAACAAGGCCAGTAAGCGTAAAACTCCTGTGATGAAGAAGACCCTGAATCCCCACTACAACCATACATTTGTCTACAATGGTGTGAGGCTGGAAGATCTCCAACACATGTGCCTGGAACTGACTGTGTGGGACCGGGAGCCCCTGGCCAGCAATGACTTCCTGGGCGGGGTCAGGCTGGGTGTTGGCACTGGTGAGAGCCTCTCCCCCACCCTCACTGTCTTCAAGGCCTCTTAGATATTTCACTCTGAATAGACCCATCCCCCTCCCTACACAGCTCCACTATGTCAGGAGTTGTCTTCTTTCAGTTAACATTCAGCCAGTGTTTACTGAGGGCCTATTATGTGCAGGGCTGGGGGGAGGCTGAGCTCCTGCACTTTCATGTGTACAGGTAAAATGGGACCCTGATTGCCAGGAATGCCATCATCTTCCCACCAAAAACATATAAAAACCTACATATATCTGTACCTCTGAATTCCACCTTCCATCCTGTTACATGAAAGAAGGGTCCTTCCTAGCAAGGGCCAAGCTCTTTCCAAGTGTTCTAGATCACACCCTCTCCTTCTCAGTGACCTTACTTCAGGAATCTCCTATCTCTCCTGTCTGATCAGTTTTATTCTCTCTACCTCCCTATTGGAGGAGAAAGTACATATACTCTGGCATTTCCAGTCTTAATAAACAAACAAACCTTCCCTTGACCCCACATCTCCCCTCTGATTTCTTAAAAAGAGTGGTTTCCATGGCCTCAGCTCTCCTTTAGTCTTCAATCCACTGTGATCTGACTTCTGTCCCACCACTCCACTGAGTAACTGCTTATGCCAAAATTTTGTTTTCATCATCCTAGAATTTTCATGCTGTTTAGCATAGCTGATCACTCCCTTTTTCTTTTTTCTTTTTTTTTTTTTTTTTTTTTTTGGCTATACGCGGGCCTCTCACTGTTGTGACCTCTCACTGTTGTGGCCTCTCCCTTTGTGGAGCACAGGCTCCGGACGCGCAGGCTCAGCGGCCACGGCTCATGGGCCTAGCCACTCCGCGGCATGTGGTATCTTCCCGGACCGGGGCACGAACCCGTGTCCCCTGCCTTGGCAGGCGGACTCTCAACCACTGCACCACCAGGGAAGCCCACTCCCTTTTTCTTGAAATACTTTGCTTCTCTTGACACCACACTTTTCTTTGGGACATCCTCATTCTCTACCCAAACTCTAAATATTGGTGCTCTCAAGGCTTAGTCTTGAATTCTCCTTTCTTTCTCTACAGTCTCTGCATTCCTATGGCTGTAAATATTACTTGTATATTAATAATTCATACAAAGCATTTAACACAAAGCATCTAGAATGATATTCTTACAAATGTAAGCCAGTTCATGTCAGTCCCCTACTTAAAACCCTTCAGGGCCTCCTACTGCACTTAGAAAGCAATCCAAAGTTCTCATCATGCCAATAGGCCCCTGTATCTAGACCCTCTGTTCCTTTATGATCCATCATATAGTACTGCTTGCTCACTATGCTCCAAACACAATGACCTGCTTTCTGTTCTCTAAGTATACCAAGCTTCTCCCCACTTCATAACCTCTGCAATTAATGCTCCCTCTGTCTGGGAAGGCTGGTTCCTTCCAGTCCTTCAGCTCCTGACTATATGTCTCCTTCTCAGAGGGGCCCTCAGATCACTTAATCTAAGCAAGGCCTTGATCTAGGCACTACAAATCACCCTGCTTATTTGCTTCCTGACACTTACCTCACTATCTGGAATACTCTTGTTGATTTACTTGTGTATTTTCTGTCTTCTCTATTCAAATGTAAGCTGCCTGTGGGCAGGACTTTTTCTGCTTTTTTCACTACTGTATCTCCAGAGCCTGGAAGAGTACTTGGTACACAGTAGGCACTTGATAAATGTTTGTCGAATGAATGAATATACAAGAGAATAGAAATGAGGCCCCATATGATCTGAACTTCAAGCCTGGAGTCTACAGCCAGAAAATAAAGGTGTTCAGCTTCCTTCCTTCCTTCCCTCCTTCCCTCCTTCCTTCCTTCCTTCCTTCCTTCCTCCCTCCCTCCTTTCTTCCTTCCCTCTTTCCTTCCTCCCTCTCCCCCCTCTTTTCCTCCCTCCCTCCCCCTCCCCTCCCTTCCCTTGTCAAGTTGGCAATAACGGAAGGACTATAGCTGTAACAGCCTTAGAATAAGAAGTCTCGATCTACCATGTGCTGTTTCGAGTCTCATTTCATCAACTTTAAGTCTCTTGATGGAGTCTCAAGAGCACAGAAATAGCTGTGCAAAATCAACAGGGAGCCATTCTCAGACCGCTGTCCCCATCAGCCCATCTTCATAGCGCACTGTCTTTTATGGGGTGCTACCCTTAATGCATAACCCATATTTCTCAGTATACTGAGGAATGGGGTCCCTGTTCAGCCTCCTCTGGTGTTTCTCCTTAGGGATCAGTAATGGGGAAGTGGTGGACTGGATGGACTCGACTGGGGAAGAAGTAAGCCTATGGCAGAAGATGCGACAGTACCCAGGGTCTTGGGCAGAAGGGACTCTGCAGCTCCGTTCCTCGATGGCCAAGCAGAAGCTGGGCTTGTGAGCCCCTATCCTTCTCTGCAGGTCCAACCCTGTCTAGGGCAAGTCAGAGGAAGCGAAGAAACCAAGGGTGAAGATTTATAATTTAGTGTGTGTGTATGTGTGTGTGTGTGTGTGATATATCTGTGTGTATAAACGTGTATTTCTACAAATCTCATTAGGCTAGAGTGATGTAGACTTCTATCCCTTTTTAAAGCAGGCTCGAAAATAAGCGTCTCTTCAATGTTTTTATTTGTGCATAAACTACTATATATTTTCAGAGTCCATGTTTCTTATATCTTTATGAGATTTAATTAACTTATCTTTTAAAACAACTTTTTATCACCTGTCTTGCTATCCTGGTTCCTCCTTCCCCAGGAAGCCCCGGCTGCCTTTGGCACTCATACTGGTCTGTGTTTCAAGGTGTGCCTGGTCTGAGGCCAAGGCTCTGGGAAGCAGGGGTGGGTTACAGAAGATGGGGTGGAAGACAGAAGATGGGAGAGAGGTGAGTAGGTCCATCGTTTCTTCTCCAATTTATGCTTTTAACTCCATTTCTACCTTGACACATTTCTGGAACTTGGCTTTTAACTCTTCTTGCTTGTAGCAGTTTCCACCTTGCTTGGGTCAAATGGTTTTCTTGGAAATGCTAAGAAAATGTCTAAGTTGCTTCCAGTTCTGAACACCTTCCCTAGACCTTTGGGGAACCCTTATAACAGAGCTGCTTTAGAAGAGCACTTTAATTAGATAATGGCCTTTGGACTGGGTCATGGGCATGCCCAGTAAGGGCTTCTCAGTGGTCCCTGAGGACCAGTGACTGAGTGTCTCCCAGCCCATGCTGAATTCTTTGCATTTTAAACTGATAACAGCGGTTGTTAAAGAGCTCCTAATTTCTCTAATGAAAGACAAGACATCTTCACTCTCACGTACCACACTTTTCTTAGCGTTTGTGTCTGCCATATGTGACCACCCAGAATAGGGTCTACATACTGTTATGTCAGCCAGAATGGCCACGTATGGTCTAAACCAGTCCAGTGTTTCTCCAGGCCGGGCACTGTTAGTGTCCAAGAGAGTGTGTTCAGAGAATCTCCCAGGTTTTCTGACTTCCTTCTTGAAGTGGTTTCAGTTCCTATTTTTTCTCTTGTTTCCTAAAGTTGACCTAGATGTAACCTGGGTGTGGTGGGTTGAGACCTTTCTAAGAAGGGTCTAGCGATCTAAGGTTCATTTCCTGAAACTCACTGTCCCAAACTGACCTTCTTATTCTCACAGTTTTATCTTCACAAAGTCATTTGTAAACGGAGTCTGTACCGGAGAAGAAATCCCTTTCAGTAGAGTTGGCTGCTAGCGGACTCTCCTATAAAGCTACTGGATTGAAGGTGGCCACTGCAGTTTCTGTTGTATGTGTGAAGTGAAAGGAAGAGTGCTTTAAAAAGGTTTATTCGGTGTGGATTGATATTGTAATGGAAGGCATAACTTGGGATCCTGGACTGTCACTTGCTCCTTTGTTCTCCACCCCCTGAAATGTGTGTGTGCTTCAATAAAGCTTTCTTCCTTGTCAAGCGTTTGCATTTGTTAGTCTTATAGATGCTTTCGTCTCTGATGTCCTGACTTACTATTGTTGCTTTTCATATGGCTTGAAGGATAAGAACCAAAGTGACAAATGCCCTTCCCTAACCATACTGTGCTCACTTGAAGAAAATTTCCCTGTCCCCACATTGGTGCCTCATACCTCTGCCGAGCTCTGATCCATTGACCTCTGTGTTTGGTATTGAGAGAGAGAATGAGAACCCATCTTAAAAGTGCTAACACTTTTCTTTCTCTCTCTAAAGTACAAAGGGAAACTCCTCCTTTGCCTTTGTAGCCACCCCTATCCCACGTCTGCACCTGCAGGAAGGAGAGAAAAGTGCACAGGGAAGGGAAGACATCCCCTGCTGTTTCTTTCTGGATCCTTCACCTTCTCTAGGAGGTAGGGACTTTTCCTTTACTCCTACTACCACTATTTAGTTTTCAGAGATAAATAACCCAGATACCAAGTAACCCATCTCAGAAATGAGGCTCTGGGTTTCTAGGTAGAGCCCAAGTGATTTTTGACCCCTTGTATAAAAGGCTATTAAAATATATTGAATGCCTTTTGTGTACAAAGCTTTCTGCTAGGCATATATTATTTCCTTCATTTCTCCAAGCACTTTATGAAGTAGGAAACCTTCCCTTTTTACAGGTGAGGAAAGTCAAGCCCACTATCATGCATAAAGTTGGGAAGTCCATCAAGGTCTGACTCTACAGGACCATGCTGCCTCCTGTAAGGCATGGGCCAAGATTCAAAGAAAGGGCTGACTCGTCTCTTCTAAAATATCTCAAAGAAATAAGTTTCATTTACGGGGTAGGACAATCAGAATGCTTTGGATGTTACCTAGTCAGCTGACTGATGGAATAGCTTGTATGGGTGGGGGAGGGGGCAGGGGAAGGGAAGGAGGGGGGAAAGGAGGAGCATTTGGGGCAGGAAGGGGCAGAGAGAGAAACACAGAAACAGGTAGTACAGGGTCGGGTCAGGCTAGCCCCTTTGGGTCTGGCTGTCAGACTGATCGCACTGCTGTCTCTTTCCCCTATTTTAGGAGTTGGGATTTCCTGACTCATAATCCTGACTTTACTCATAGCCATAAAACTTGACCAAAAGAAAGCAAGATTGATTTGTCTTGACTACTCAATAAAATGAAACAAAACAAAAGCTTCTCAATTTTTTTAAGCTAGAGGAGCATTTATATGCAAGAGTCAGGCCCAGGTGGGAACTCTGCTTGAGACGCAGTGGGCCTCCTCGTGTTATCACTTGGGCCTTTGACCCTCTGGCGTGCCCTGGCTTGCCACATGAAGTGTTAGTGATAAAGACAAGGAAGGGCATTCATTTTGCCTGACGTGCAATCTTTGCCTCTGGAACCACCGACCCTGTCTGATTGGAGATTTCCCACATTAACTCATTGTATTTTGCCTTCTGCCCATAACTTGCTTCCTGCCTTTCAGAGCTCCTGTATTTCCCTGGAGGGAAGGGGGAGAAGGGACCTTTGTGCTCCAAGTTTGATCATTTCCTCCATATCCCATCCCACCCAGAAACTGCCTTTTAGTTTTGCATTTTACAAATGAGATTTCCACTAACCGCCCAGTATAACAGCTTCTCTGTGACTCACTACTACCCCATAGGTCCTGGGCTCTCGATTTCCATCCCATCACTCTGCTTGGGAGAGTGTTTTCTTGGGTTGAGAGCTTTTCTTTTCCATCTTTCCCCCTGGGCACACTCTGAGTGTTCTGTCTGAGTGGGATTACAGAAGATAAAACCTTTCTCCTTACTTAGGGCTGTCAGCTGTCTTTAAATGAAAAGTAGAAAAAGAAGTAGAGGCAGTATAACACTGTGTTTAGGAACACTGACTCTGGAGCCAGGCTGCTGGGGTTTAAATCCCGACTGCCACTTCTGAGCTGTGTGATCTTAGGCAAGCTGCCTAACCTCCCTATGCTTCCATCCCTGCATCTGTGAAATGGGACTCATAGCAGGACCTACCTTACAGGGTTCTTGTGAAGATTTCAGTCAATCGAGAGTGTTTAGAACAGCACCTGGCACATAGTGAGTGCTCGAGCATTTTAGCTCTGCCTCTCCACCTAGCCTGCTTCCTTCTCCCCTCTAATTTCCCACCAGTGAACCCCTGGGGAAAGTGGAAGGTGAATGGCTGCTGAGTCTTAACCATGACACGGGGTTTCAAGAGAGTAGAAAAGAAGGTTCCCAGCAGCCTGGGGAAGAGCGCTTTTCTTTCAAACACTGATGCACGCTTGAGTGCGGCCAAAGCCAGAGCAGGGAGTCTGAGTGTGGCTCTGCTTCCCAACAGCTCAAATAGCCCACATTTCCTTGCAGGCCTGGCCCTTAAGGCTAGCCTTTGTGCTGCTGTAGCTCTCACCTGCTCTGTGCCCAGCTCTTCAAAGTGGGTGTCTGAGTAAGTTAATACATGAGGCTGAGGCTCTTTTTTCCTTCTCCCTGATTTAGTTTATAGTTGGTGGTTCTGAGGTTTCCTAGATCACGAACTGGGGGCTTCTCTGAGGAAGGGGCAGCATTGGCTCCCTTTTTGCTATGAGAACTGGAGGCTCAGTAAGGAGAGAGACTGTTGCCCATGAGCTAGTTGGAGGGGCAGGAGAAAGCCTTCTGCTCCGGCCTGATTTTTCTTCGCAAGCTCCCTCCCCCTGCAGCAGTTTGCTAACTCTTAGGTGAAGCGATGGCTAACAGAACATTTGGGGCCCAATACCCTAAAAAGGGAAAGGACAAACAAGTTCAAGAATGTGTTGGTGCTCCCCCCCACCTCCAATCACACAGTTAACCTGTAAGGAAGATCAGCCACTCTTGCTAGTGTCCTGGTTGTCTGCTGTGATGGTGCTGCCCTCTGCTGTCACTTCAGGGTAGAGAAACCATTTAAAACACAGCCGGTTAGTGAATGAATTTAGAATTTACTTATCTGGAAGACTTTGGAGAGCTGGGCAGAAGCACAGGTTAGGAAAGCAAGACCTTCTGTCCACAACCTGCTGCCCAGGGCCTGTCCTCGGTCCCTCCCTAGCTTCTTATGCTCCTTGCTTAAGGAAACTATTCCACAGCCCTAAAAAGGTGCCTGGAAATGTCCCAGGATCAGGAAACCTCACCCACCTCAGAGTCCTGTCCCTAGAGCTGTGGAAAAGCATTTTCTCCTTTTATTAGGCCCCAGTTTCGGCTGACTATGGGACCTTTCCCCTTGACCTCAACCATACCGTGGCTCAAGTTCACTCGCATATGTCCCTTTGCATCCGGCGCTGGGTCAGCTCCTGGTTGCTCAGTAGATAGTCATCAATGAACGTGAAGATTTCCTCGGGAGTGACAGGTTCCATGTAGCGTTCCCGGTCAATTCCCTGCTTGTCAATCAACACCATGTTGAAGTAGGAGCGAGTGAGGCGCTGAAATTGTCTAGAGAGAAGAGCCCAGGGAGGTCTGAGACCTTGTCTTGGCGTCATCCCACCAGCTTCTACTACCCTCTGACCTTTCACAGCTCCACTGATGGACTAATTTTTTTCCCCACCCAAACCCTTGGCCCCATCCCCTCCACTACCTGTCTCAAGTCCCTTTGTTTTTCTCTGCTCAGACCCGAGTCTTGCTGCCCCTACGTGTCTAGCTCTGTTAAGCTGTCCCTTCCTCACCCCAGATGGAACAGCTTTGTTATTACCAAGCTGTGTTTGCCTCACAGGCCCCCTTAAGCAGGGCTACCGCATACAGCAATGCGGGCTGCATGGAATAACTCCAGGGAGCACCGGTCACATGCACTATGCTGCGACTCGTGTTTCCTAGAGTTGGGCTGGGCACAGCCTGCACAACCAAACGTGGCAGCCCTGAGGTTGATGAATGTCACCTGGTCAACCTTGAAGTTGAGCAATATCACCAAGTCTGCAGTCTCCTTCCTCTGAGTGTTTCCCAGTCTCTCTTCTATCTGGGACTGAATCTTTCTGTCCCTACTGAGACTGAGCCCTAGGGGCAGGTGTTAGTTTATAGAACAGAGATCAGTGATGGCTTTATTGGCTCTGCGTATATGTGGAGGCATTTGGAAGGGTGATAATAGATAGATAATGAGAAAAGTCAACTTCTGCCACCTGTTGCCCATGGTCTTCTCTCCCCCCAGGGGCAGATGGGTATGATTCAGATTTCAGTGCCTAAAATGTGTTTTGCTCCTTTGGAGACTGAGGGCAAAAGGATAAGGCCATAAGGCAACAGGATCAGAGGCTTATCTGAGTCATGTCTGGGTCTGGGTCTCAGCCCTGGCTGTGCTTCAGAGTCACCTGAGGTGCCTCCTAAAAGCACAGTCCTGAGGTGGTTTGGGGTGGTCATCTGTATTTTAAGCACTGCCCAACCCCCAATTTAATTCTGACACCCTGCCACTCTCTGACCTTACCTAATACATCCAAAGAGTTCAAACACAAGGAATTCCCCAAGAGAGTAGTGTCTGCTGATTGTCCCACAGCCCTCCTGTGGCCAATGTCCTGCCTAGAGTTTCCGCCCAGCCCTTCCCTGTGGCCTCCCAGCCTGGACCTGAGCTCCTCGATGATGCTGGCTGACAGCTGTTGCTCCCGGATGCGCCCCACTTCCTGAGGTGGCTGCCCCACCAGCTCAATGATGGTCACGTGCCGCAGATCCAGTCCGCAGATGGATTGCTGGGAGGGGAGAGAAGAAGGTTTTCTGGAATAGGCTATCAGACTCAAACCTAAGGCTACTTAGCTGATTCCTCCTGGGACCACGTCGAGGCAGTGTGGGAAAGGAGGGGCTTCTTCCCCAACCATCACACCAGGGGGTCTACGATCTCTTCCCTCTGTCATTCCTGAAGCACTTGCCCTAACAGTGTTTCCTTTATTCTAATGAAGCGTGGGACACTGGTTACACCATGTGGGGTAGAAAAGAGAAATGTAATTGGTAAATTGCAGGAACATCATCTCTCCTTGCTTAGTTTTGCATAGGTTTTTAAATACATAGGTTCTTTTGTAAATTGAGATATTATTTGACATATAACATTATATTAGTTTCAGGTGTACAATATAATGATTTGATATTTGTCTATATTACAAAATGATCACCACAGTAAGTCCAGTTAACATTCATCACCACACATAGTCCCAATTTTTTTCTTGCAATGAGAACTGTTAAGATCTACTTTCTTAGCAATTTTCAAACATACAATATAACTATAGTCACCGTGCTGTACATCACATCCCCAGGACTTATTTATTTTATAACTGGAAGCTACATAGGTTCTTAATGGATAGCTATTGTGATAGGATAACAATGACTATTGTTCATCGAACACACATACCTAACGCTTCGCGGGAATAATTGAATTTAATCCTCACAACACCCCTAACAGGGTAGGTGGTATCATTCTTATTCTGTAGAGGAGAAAGTAACTTGCCCACACTTGCATGACAATAAGATGCTGAGCCAAAATTCAAAATAAGGGCCGAGGCTGTCTGCCCCAAGTGTGTGCTCCTTACCACTAGGCTACGTGGCCATGGCCTTCTCTCAGTCTCCGGAATTTCTCCAAAATGGCGCCAGTGCTCTTTCCGTTACCCTTTCTCGCGTTCCTCTGCACTGGGCAGGACGCCCTGTAACCCTACCCCGGCTCTTTGTCCTGCCTCATCCAGCAGGGGCGCCTCTTAGCCAGTTACCTGGGGGGAGGTTTAAAGCAGCAGTGAGCACTGCCTGGTGCCCACCCCTTGTTTAATCTTTGGGCTATTCCTCTAGACCTGGCCCTCAAAGTCACAGTTCTCCCTGGCTGGTTTCTGTTCTTGTTCTTGCTTTCTGCTCAAGCTGAGGTATTGCCTTTGTCTGCCTTTTTGGGATCCCTGGAGGAACTAGGTCCTTTTTGGTCTAGATACCCAGTCATTCTCTTGATACAGCTGCTTTCATCCTGGGCCTCTGAATAGTGACTTGGCAACTTGTAAGATTCAACTTTTAGATACCCCCGAAATAACTTATTCTTCTACCTGGGTATCCAGCCCCTTTCAGCTTATCAGAGCTGGTTCTCCAAGTCTTGTCAGCATAACTTGAATTCTCTTCAAGAGCCTAGTCTATTCTTTATTTTTAGCATTATATTATTTTTCTCTTTTTTACTGAGGTATAGTTGATTTACAATATTATATAAGTTTCAGGTGTACAACATAGTGATCGAATCTGGTCTGTTCCTTTCACAAGTCCCAATGGTCAGATCTATTCTGTCTTTTCCACTTCTCCTTCACCCACAAGTGGCTTTAACTAGATATCTGGTAGAATGTTAAAAATCCTCACGCAATTCCCTCATATTACTTTGCAATATCACAACACTTTTCCTTCTCGTCTGCTATTAGTCGTGGTTAAGAGCACAGATCCTGGAATCAGACTGCCTGGGTTCGGTCCTGGCTCGGCCACTTACTAACTAGTGATTTTGGGCAAATCATTAACCGCTCTATGCCTCAGTTTCCTTACCTAAAAAATGGGGATAGTAATGGTACCTATTTCATAAGGGTTGCTGTGAGAATTAAGTGAATATGTGTAAAGCACATACTTGTATACCTGGTCCTTATATAGCACTTACTGCCTGTCTGTTAGTGCTATTATTCCTTGAAAACATAAACATAATTAATTCCCCACATTTACATGTCATCATACATCTTACAAGTCTCTCCAGAGTGTTTTGCCACACAGCCTTCTCATGCTTCACCAAGCCTCCTGTGACCCACCATTCCAGTGACCTCACTGTCTCTTCAGTAAAAACAGCAGTTTTTAAAATGTGCTAAATTTGTCTACGGTAAAACTGATCAAATGTTGTCCACAGAGTCTGAAGAAGTAGCATTTGTGCTGCAGAAAGAGCAAGTCTTTGAGAAGAGGTAGGAGGGTAACAGAGTGGGGTAGGGGGAATGCAAAGAAGCTAAGCCCTGATTAGAGGAGTGGCTCTCACCTGTAGCATAGAGATCTGCATTTTATAATATCGGTTGGAAGGATCAGGAGCCGAGATGATGAGGAGTCGCCGTTTCTCATAGAACTGATCCAGAAGGCCAGCAGCCGAGTTGACATTGACATTAATCTTCATAGCTAGGGCAGAAGCACATGGCCAGTCAGAGGATGGCCTGCTCCTTCATCCCAGCATGGATAACAACATCCTGAGGTGTTCCAGCCCTTTGGGTTAACCTTTTTTGGTTGTTTCTCCCTTTCTTTCTTTTTTTTTTTTTAACATCTTTATTGGAGTATAATTGCTTTACAATAACAAAGTGAATCAGCTATATGTATGTATACATATGTCCCCATATCTCCTCCCTCTTGCGTCTCCCTCCCACCCTCCCTATCCCACCCCTCTAGGTGGTCACAAAGCACCGAGCTGATCTCCCTGTGCTATGCGGCTGCTTCCCACTAGCTAGCTATTTCACGTTTGGTAGTGTATATAGGTCCATGCCACTCTCTCACTTCGTCCCAGCTTACCCTTCCCCCTCCCCCTGTCCTCAAGTCCATTCTCTACTTTCCTTGGGGGAAATCCTGAAAGAACACTTGGAGATTTTAAACCCTTTTTCTTGGAGGTGGAGTATGCTAAGGGGGAACACTGGCCCGGAAACATCTCAGAATCCCCCATTCCCACATCAGACACATTGCTCTTGGCCCCTGAGTCATAGACATTGGGAGATCCCCCAAAGTAGCCCTGATCAATATGTCCACTCTCCCCATTTCCTAGTTTCACTCACGAGCACAGATAGGTGGTGATCCTGACCACTGGCGGCTGGACTGGCACACCCGGGAGGGGGTCCCTTGGCGCTCATACCCTCCATCACAGTGGTATTCACAGGTGGCACCATAGTTGTCCCCCGCTGAGGTGCAGGTGAGGTAGCCATGCTGTGGTGGTTTCAGAGTTGGGCAGCGTCTCACTATCAGGGAGGAGTTCAAGTTAGGGGCTATGTTATCTCTTTTAGAAAAAAAAAAAGGCTGAGAGGATGCCTATCCTGGGTTTTCTAGATCAGCAGACCCAGAATGATCAGAATGAATGACTTGTCTGTGTTTCCAATGGCCAGAGCTAGAGCCAGAATTTTCCTTCCTTACAGAATTAAATCTGAAATGTAGACAAAGGTGTTCATAAAATGTGGAAGCACAGGTGAGTATACATATTGTCATCAAAAGACTATCAATCTGTAAAAAGAAATTGCCATTTTTGTTTTCAGACTTTGGGGACACCCCACATAAAGATGACTACCTTACAAATTACTTTTAATATCAAAAAGAAATTGGAGGAGACTTACATATCCATCAGTGGGAGAAGTGTTAAGCAAAGTATGATATATTCTTAGAAGCAGATTATTATACTGTCGTTAAAATACTTCTGAAGAAACTTTAAAGAACATGAGAAAATTACTTGTGTTATAATGAAAAGTAAAAAAGGGTGACATAAGATGGGATATGCAGTATGATCTCAATTATATATTTTTTAAAGTATGTGTGAATAAAAGACTGGAAGGAAAATACCAAAAGATTAACAACAATTGCCTCTGGATGATAGAGTAATAGGTTTTTTTCCCTTTATATATCTCTTTATTTCCCATATGTTCAACAGTGAGCATGAATTAATTTTATGATGAAAACAAAACAAAACAAAAAGCAAGAATCGGGCAGCCAACACCACCAATTTCAGCAGAGGAGGAAGATGGAGAATGAAGGCTGATTAGCTTTAATCATTACTTTGAAGGCCAAGAAAAGAAATGGATAAGAGTACCTTTGTGGATTTTATGTAGATTTAGGAGAGTGAGAAAGTCTTGTTGGGAAACAGAGTTTCTGAATCACGTGTATGCACATGTCATGCAGGCTTCCTGAATGACCTGTTTAGTGGACTTATTTTTCCCATCTCCCAATATACATGCAGTGTCTGTTTCAGGCATAGAGAGGAGAGGGTTGTGATGGGCATCTGGAGGGTAAGGGAAGAGCAGGCATAATAAGCAATGCAGAAGTGCAAGACTTCTTTCTAACCTTGTACTTTTACAATGAACTTGCAGCTGGCCCGGTTGTAGGCTCGGTCGTAGGCAGTATAACGAACCACGTGCTCTCCTTCGGGAAAGTGAGAGCCAGGCTCAGGGCCCCGAAGTGTCACCCTGCATGGGACAAAGTGAGAGAGCCACTGAGGAAGGTGACTCTTAGAACTGGGGTCTGGGGCACATTATCACTGTACCCTCAGTCTGTGCGGTTCAGTGTGGGCAGCCTGAGTGCCTGGGAGAAGCTGGTGGGAAGCATAGGAGGCATCCATTACTCACCTGGTGATGGTGCCATCAGCAGAATCTTTCACCAGGGGTGGGTCCCAGTATACTCGAGCAGTCAGTTTCTCTGGCTCTGCCATCTTCTCACGGGAGTGGGGACAACGGATCTTGGGGGGATCTATGTCTGCCAAGGTCAGAAATCAAGTGCTGACTCGTGGGTCCCCTGCCTGCCCTGGAGGGAACCCATAGAAACAATACCACACCACTGGGTAGGTAAAAGATGCACTCTCAGTACAAGATGCTCAACAAAACTGGGGAGGCCCAGCTCCACGGGAAGTGATCACTTTGTTAAGCCCATGCCCAGGGTACCACCCTTGCAGCGAGCAGGAATGCCTTATGTGGTGGACATAATGCCAGGCTGGCTCTTTGCAGCAGGACAGCTGGGAGCGACCAGCATTTACCTACACATACGGGCTCGCCTCCACTCCATCGCCCATCTTCCATGCAGATTCGGCTGCGGTCACCTTCTAGGTGGTAGCCACTGGCACAGCTGTAGTCACAGCGAGAGTCAAGAAGCACCCCACTTGTGCATGTGTAGGTGCCACTCGTGATGAATGGCAATGCGTGGCATCTCATCTCTAAGAGAGAATGAAGCGGCAAGTTCAGTGGCCTGTGGGGTTATGTGGAGGTGATGCCTGGGCATCTAGCACAGGGAGAACAGCAGAAAATACAGAAAACCCTACACCAAACTGCCCTGACATTTTTGTGCCTGATTGCCTCTTTTTCCTAATTGCCTTCTTATTTTGACATTATGAAGTATGGTACTGCTCTCGGTGGGTGGGGTTGCGGTGGTGGTCTCAAAGAAGTAAATTACTCATCCAAGTGCATGGATTTGAGAAACCGCCTGAGTTTGGATCCCAGCTCCACCACTTACTAGCTCTGTGACCTGAGCAAGTTACCTCATCTCTCCAAGCCTCAGTGTCTTCGTCACTAAAATGTGTATCCCATGAAGTAGGATTATTGTGCAGATTAAAGAGACAATGCATATAAACCTCTGGGCTTATTCAGAGCCTCAGCACCTGATAGTTTTCCTCTCTTGCTCCTCAAATGCTAGATGCCCTTGAACAAATTTAAGGCTCCTTTTTTGAGTATAATGTTGGTACTACCACAAGCACTCCTCAGCTGGGCTCACTGACAGGCAGGCTAGCCCTCTGTGCCAGTGAGAATACAAGTCAGGCCAGTGCCTGGAGGGCCAGCTGTGGTGGCATTTGCTTAAAGATGAGTCCGTGTGCTTTAGACATCACGTGTGCCAGAAGTGGAGACAGGGCCCATGAATTGACTGTGAGCCTGTGCTTGCCAAAGTCTAGTTTGAAATACCTGATACCTGAAAGAAGTAGGCCAGCCATATCTTCCTTTAGGTTGTCTAAGTTCTAACACTCCTTAACTTCAATTATTGGAGCTTTGAATAAAGATTCTACGAGCTATGTTTGTTTTGCTTCTTGGTCAAACCAGACTTGAGGATGATTGCCTTTTATTTTTTCCAGTCTCCTTTATATAAAGACCTAGGCAAAAATGACCTCCTTGAAATCAGGTCCAAAAACAAGGTTTGTCTTTTCAGCTGAATTTGTTTTCTTAGTATTATATGACAGTGAAAATGATAGATCCAAAGTGTTTGCCCTTGTGTCTCTTATGAGGAAGGACACAGCCAGATTCAGTGTGTAAATATAGTAATTAACTCATTCTAGGCACCTGGAAATCTGTACATCTCCATTTTTTAACTGGTTTAATGTTCATTTGTAGACTTAAGTTTTATGTTTATTGTAGACGTATTTGTAAGGCCAATTCAAATTCATTTTGGAAATGATGGTGTCTAAGTCCTAAAACAAATGCATTACAGTCACCTAGAGGGGCATGGTAGCTTCCCTCTTTCTGGCTATCAAGCTTCTCCTGTCCTCCATAGCATCTTCTCTGACCAACCCCATTCTCTCTGAATGCTCAGCATTCGGCATCCCCTTACACTCCATTCACGTGTACACATTTGTGTTTCCATCCCATTAGTCTATAAGCAGCCTGGTAGCTGAGGAATTGGCTCCTGAAGTGACCAATACAGGGCCCCGCACACGTGGGTGTTCTACAAATGGCATTCAGTGATGGACATAGGGACAGACAAAGCTCAGCTGCCAAAATGGGGTAGGCTGTAGGGCTTGAATAAGAGGTAGGGATTTGAGAGCTAAGGGGGACATGATGTGAAACGTGTGTATTAGCGCGCCCACATTCCAGCCTTAGGGATTCTTCTTGACTTTCAGAAGAAAATGAAGACTAGTGGATGTCTTATAGTTTCACTGCCAAGGCCTTCTAAGGCCTTAGGTCAGGAAGTACAGCAGTTTACCACAAGTGGGAATGAGTCTGAGACCACATATGCTCAGAGCTCCAGAGGAAGGCCCAAGTCTACATCAGGCCCCAGGCGTAAGCCTTCCATGCACTCCTCGACCTCCTGAGCCAGAAGAGCTGGTTGCTACTTAATGCCCCTATTGCTTGACCAATAACCACAGGGAGAGAAAATGAGCTAGAGTGTTAGGATGGGGAAAGACCCTGTTGGGAGCCTGTGGAAGATTCTCAATTTGCACTTGACAGAGGTCAGAGTAACACCTCCAGGCATATACCCTGGGTGGCTGGCCGGCCAGCCTCTCTCATACGCACATGTCAACATATGCATGCACAGACACCACTTACGCCTGCAGTAGGCAGTTCCAGACCAACGGCGGCTTGGCAGGCATTGCACCGACCTCCGTCCAATCAGTCGAAAGCCCCGGTCACAGGAGAGCTCACAGCGAGTGCCCAGGCTGCTGTGATAATTTCCTCCTCTCGGTGAGTAGCATGTGGCTTCTCCATCCTGGATATTTAATGTATAACACCATCGGGGGACTGCAGCAATAGAAGAAAAGTAAGCTAGAAGTACAGAAATCAAGACAGCGTGGTATTGGTGAAAGGACAGACACATAGGTCAATGGAACAGAACAGAGAGCCCAGAAACAGACTCACACAAACATACTGAAATGATTTTTGACAAAGTTACAAAAGCAATTTAATAGAGGAAAGATAACCTTTTGAACAAATGATGCTGGAGCAATTGAACTTCCATAGGGCAAAAAAAAAAAAAAAAAAAAAAAAAAAAAAGGAAAAGCAAAGCAAAGAACCTCGACCTAAGTGTCTCATACCTTAAACAAAAGTTAACTCAAAATGGCTCATGGACTTCAGAGAAAAAAGTAAAATTATAAAACTTTTAGGAAAAAAACAGGAGAAAAATCTTTAGGATTTAGGGCTAGGCAAAGAGATCTTAGACATGATACCAAAAGCACAATTCATAGAAGAAAAAAAAATCAAGAAACTGAACCTTGTCAAAGTTAAAAACTTTTGTTCTGTGGAAAGCACTGTCGATAGATGAAAGACAAACCACAAACTGGGGGAAAATATTTGCAAACCATATATCGGACAAATGACTAGTATCTAGACTATATAAAGAACTTGGAAAACTCAACAGTAAAAAAATCAAACAATCCAGTTAGAATATGAGCTTTAGATACGAACAGATATGCCACTGAAGAGGATATAGTGATGGCAAATAAGCACATGAAAAGATGTTCAGCATCATTAGTCATCAGAGAAATGCTAAATAAAAACTACAAAAAGATACCCTTATACACCCATTGGGATGACTAAACTTAAAAAAAAATGGCAATTCTAAGTGCTGGTGAAGATGGAGAGAAACTAGAACTCTCATACATCGCTGGGGGAAATATAAAATGATGCAGCTACTTTGGGAAATTATTTGGTAGTTTCTTAGAAAGGTAAATGTACACTTGCCAGGTGACTCCACAGTCCCACTTAATGTATTCACCCAAGTGAAGTAAAAACCCGTGTTCATAACAAAATCCTGTACACAAACGTTTAAAGTATTCTATTCATAATTGTCAAGCACTGAAAACAGCTCAAATGTCCTTCTGAGGGTGAATGTTTAAACTAACTGTGGTTTATCCATACAAAAGAAGGCAGTGCTGATACATGTAACAACTTGGAGGAATCTCCAATATAGTCTGTGAAATGAAAGAAGCCAGAATCAAAAGGCTGCAGGCTGTAGGAGTCCATGTATGTGACATTCTGGATAAGGCAGAAATATTGGGATAGATCAGTGATTGCCAGAGATCAAGGGTAGAGGGGTGGATAACCTCAAAGGGGCAGCCCTGGGCAAATTTTTGGTACTGTGGTACTGGTGACCTGACTCTTTGCATTTGTCAAAACACCAAAAAGAGTGAATTTTTACAGTGTGTACATTTACAATAACTGTTAAAAATAACACAGAGATGTAAGCTAGAGAGAGGAAGGGAATGCCATGTCAAAGTAGGTTGCTTAGGAATGAAAGTCCAATCCCAGTTCAATACTGAGCACAAAAGGTAATAGGGCTGTTAAATCATAAAGCTATCATAAAGATGCCTCATCTGCTACACAAAATAAATGACTCTTCAGTGGGTTCAGATTTTAAAGGGGAACATATAAACAAGCAGAGGGCCACCTGCCCAAGGATGCATACATAGGCTGACACAGATTTCGTAGCCTGGGGCTGGGAAGGCTAAAGCCCCGTATGAGCTAATTTGGTTCCCAAATCCTAAGAGACAACAAAAGGGGGGCTTTGAAAAAAAGCTCAACAGGAGCTAAAGTAACAAAGAAAGGCTAGAGCCTCTGTTTGAGGGCAGCTGGAGAATGAAGACAGATGACAGTGAGAAAACTAGCCTTTAAGCCACGACAGCCTGTGGCTTCTAGCGTTAGCTTTGAGCCTGTGGCTGTGACACACAGCTGCCATCTGGAGACACCATCTCCAAATGACAGAAAGTCTCTTAAGCACTACAGTTGCAGAGCTGTTGATTATATGGTCACAACACATATCATCAAGACTTTACATTCGAGGCCGGGACCTCGAATCACTCTCATCCTATTTTTCACCCATATTCTGTCAAGGAAAATACACATAAGATTGGAATGGATAGAACAAGCAAGCAATAGTAATGGGAAATATATACCTCAGGATAAATGCTGAGACAGTAATAGAGGGTCTAGCTATTGTAAATAAGTCCAAATTTGCTGGCCTCGAGGAATACTGGCATAAAGAGAACATGTCAGATTTGTGATTACCAGAGGCAGGGGGTGGGGGGAGGGGGAATTGGATGAAGGTGGTCAAAAGGTACAAACTTCCAGTTGTTAGATAAATAAGTGCTAGGGATGTAATGTACAGCATGATAAATACAATGAACAGTGCCGTGTGTTATATGTGAAAGTTGTAAGAGAGTAAATCCTGAGTTCTCATCACAAGGAAAAATATTTTTTTTCTATTTCCTTAATGCTGTATCTATATGAGATGATGGATGTTCACTAAACTTATTGTGATAATCATTTCATGATGTATGTAAGTCAAATCATTATGCTGTACACCTTAAACTTATACAGTGCTGTATGTCAGTTATATCTCAATAAAACTGGAAGAAAAAAAAAAAGACTCGAACCACGAGGCACAGCAGTTTACCAAAAGAAAAAAAAAAAAGAACATGTTGGAAGGCTGGAAAGAGCAAAAACACTATCCCAGTTTTCTTTTTTTCCAGATTTATTGAAGTATAATCAACACATAAAATCATATATATTGAAGGTGAACAATGTGATGTTTTAGTATATGTATACATTGTGAAATGATTACTGCAATCAAGTTCATTAACACATCTATCACCTCACATAGTTACCATTTTTTTTTTGTAGTGAGAACACTTAAGATGTACTCTCAGTAAATTTCGACTATGAAACACAGAATTATTAACTATAGTCACCATGCTGTACATTAGAGCCCCAGAAGGAAGAAGAAGGCAGCCTCTGGGAACTATAGCCTGGTGAGACTGACAGCACTGATAGCAAAGTGTTCTAGAATATTTAAACATAGACTTATGAGCAGTTAGGAGAAAAAGTGGTGATCTCCAAGTGACCCCCAAAACAAGTAATTCAAGACTGACCTTGTTTCCTTTTTGGGTATGGTCACCAGACTAGTAGAGCAGGGGAAACGGTAGGTACATTATGTGGAAGTCAGTGAGGCATGTGACAATGCCTTTCATGCCATTGATGTGGATGAGATGAAGAAATACATCCACATGGGAATGGTGACAGTATAGTTACGGAGATTCATAACTGGCTGAACAAAAGAGTACTGATGGGAAATTGAAACTAAGAACGTGTTAGGAAAATTGTTTGTTAGTCATTGTGGAGTAGCTATAGTCACCATGCTTTATATTTTCATTTTCCCATCATCTCATATAGTTCTCCCAATAGCTATGTAAGGTACAATATGTAGGTATTTATCCCTATTTTGCAGATGAGGAAGTAACTTGCCCAGGAGCCCTCAGCAAGTAAGGGACAGAGCTGGGATTTGAACCCCAGGTTTGTCTGGCTCTAAAAGCCATTTTTTTTCTAACTACAATATCTGTCATTGCAGCGTGTTAGGCTGCTGTTTTGAAGTATACATTTACATTTTTGATTAGGTACTATAGCCATATGTTTCAAAACCCCAAAAGTATAAAAAGTTATGCAGTAAAATTTTCCCTCCCACTCCTGCTCCCACACCTACCCCCACTAAGTCCCCCCATCAGGAAACACTGTTAATAGTTTCTTTACACATATAAAGCGAATCTTATTTTCCCCTCCACTTTATCACATAGAGTAGCATATTACGTCCACTGTTCCCACCAATGCTTTTTAAAATAAACTTAACAATGTGTTTTAGAGGTCTTCCCCTATCACTCCAGAGCAAGCATGAAATGTATTTAAATGAAATAACATTTATAAGATACATAGCACAGGGCTTCCCTGGTGGTGCAGTGGTTGAGAGTCCGCCTGCCGATGCAGGGTACACGGGTTCGTTCGTGCGCCGGTCCGGGAGGATCCCGCGTGCCGTGGAGCGGCTGGGCCCGTGAGCCATGGCGGCTGAGCCTGCGCGTCCGGAGCCTGGGCTCCGCAACGGGAGAGGCCACGGCAGAGAGAGGCCCTCATACCGCAAAAAAAAAAAAAAAAAAAAAAAAAAAAAAAAAAAAAAAAAAGAAGATACATAGCACACACAGTGACTAGCACATAATACGTGTTTGTCCAGGGTCAAAACTGCTGGAAGGTGGAAGAGCTGGGGTTTGAATTCAGGCCTGTGGCCTCTGCGATCCACATATCTCTTTCTAGAGATTATAAAGAAAACAATGTGCTGACAACAGGCTTGAAAGCGCCTTCTTCGTGGTTACCTTCAGATAACTTAGGCAGAGTTACCACCTTGCCCAGAGCTATAGAAATCTGGGAGCAAGTGGTGGCCCAGAGGATTGGGACATACCTCAGAGAACAGTTTCTGACTCCAACCTAGGAGTCAGTTTAAGGGAATGAAAGAAAGTTCAAGATTAGTGAAAATGGTACCAAAGTACATGCACACTTTGCTCTAAAATATTGATCTGCTTTTTACTGGTTAACTCTTGTTTTTGTTTTTTTTTTAAACCTTCTTTGCAAAAAAAAAAAAAAAAAAGGTTACCTTTGTTATGAAAGAGATGGAATAAGCATGGCTTTGAAGTCAGACAGACCTGGGCTTAAATTCCTGCTCTGCCACCCCTGAGCTCTATGATTCTCTAAACTGAACTTCCCTGAGCTTAGTTTCCTGATCTGTAAAGTGGGGATAATAAACCAGTTTCATAGGACTGTTTTGAGAATCAAATGAAAATGCGTGTGTAAAATATATCTAGTCCTGGGAATGGGAATGATATTCCCTGAATCAGTGTCTGGGTTTGAGCCACTGGCTCATCCCGTCTCAAGCAACAAAACACGGCTGCCATCTGGAGATGCCATCCCCAAATTACAGAAAGTCTCTTGAACACTACAGTTGTAGAGCTGTGGATTATGAGGTCACAAGACCTTACAAGGAATGCTGGAACCTCAGGTTGTACTTTCCTGGCCACCCCTCCCCCCTCAACATAGAGAATTAGTTTTATGCCCTGAGACTAAATCCCAAAGATAGCCATGAGACACTTGACCCCAAGGCCAAAGGCCACCATGTGGTTTATTTTTTTAATGGCTTTATACACATTTAAAAATAACCAATGAGGCAGATTAATATTAATCATAGGGCTGTTGGACCCTCCCCCCACCCCTGAAAGTACCTTCTGCACCTGGTGCTTTTTCCTAACTACCTCTCCACCTCTCCCATTTACAGTCTCCTACAGTCTGGCTTCTGCTCCCAGAATGCCAACCAGCCAGTACACATTTCTTGAGCATCTACTTTTGACATAGCTCTATGGGGTGTCATACGTGGCTCCTTCTGTTAAATAGGTAACTATTTTGTTGAGGGTAATAAAAAGTAAACCAAAGAGGCAGTATATAATGAATGCCGAACGAGTGGTCCAGACAATAAACATTTATTTCAGAAGAGGTATACAGTAGGTACTCAACAAATAGTCATTGAATAAATGAATGAAAGAATGAATGGATGAGGGATAGTTCAGCATGGGCCAAAGCAGTTAGGGAACAGAGTAGAGCTCCACTAATCTGGCTACTCATAGATTTCATGTGGGGAGAAGGGGTAATGAGTTGTTAGGCCGGGCAGCTAGACTGAGACCAAATTCTGTTAGAAATGATTACAGTGGGCCACTAGGTTTGGGGAAGGGAGAAACATGAGAATCCAGTTAGGAGGCAATTGTCATTATCAATGTGTGAGGTAATAAAAGTTTTAATCCCATGGATTAATAAACAAACGACAATTCTTGGTGAATGACTGGTGAGAGGTGATGAGGAAAAGGGGCTATTAAAGGTGCCATTAAGGTATTTTTAAGAGAATGCTGGTATCATTATCAAAAGTTTGAAGGCCAGATGTCAAGCCTTTTTCAGGGAAGCGGAAAGAATTTCGTTTTCGATATCTCCAAATTTAAGTGTCCAGCAGTAATTGGAGATGTGGTCCAGAAGCTCAGGGGACAGGTCAGGGTCGCTCAAAGTTCAGATCCATGCCTCATGCTCCCTCTTGTCACCACTAGAGAACCCATCTCCTTTCTTGGCTTCAGCTACGGCCAGAAGAGTGAAATGTCGTGGAGCCCAAGGAAGGGGGCGGAGTGAGAAGAGAGGGATGGTGTTCACTGTTACTGAGAGATGGGGGAGGTTGAGCTCAAGAAGGGGCCATATGATCTGGGCTTGGGGAGAGAATTGTGATTGATCTTCAAGGGCTGTCATTTCAGCATGGAAATCTGTGGGTGAGTGGGAAAGAGACTGCAGGGAGTTGGGGAGTTAGCAGGTGCTGGAACAGAGAGGCAGTGGGTCTGGACAATTTGGCAGTGAGAAGATAGGTAGAAGGTAGCTAGAAAGGAGCAGAGAGGAACCCCAAACTCTGATCATTTGTCTATTGAAACTGTTTTCTCGAAGGTCACCATTTACCTTCTTCTTGCCAAATATATTGTTTATACCCTCAATTTGTTTCTTTCCAATATTTGACACAGTAGATCTCTTATCCCTTCCCCTTCCTTAAAATTCTCTTCCCTCGTGGCTTCTGTAATTTGATAGGTGCTACCCCAATCTCCTCCTACATGGCTGACCACTAATGATCTCTTTTTTTTCTTGTTGGTTCCTCTTCTCCTGTGTAGATGTCTTCTAAGGCTCTGACCTTGGCCCTCTGCTCCCTCAGACAGCTCATCCATCTAAGCTAATGACCTGACTCACGAAGCTCCATCTTTCTACTCCCCACTGTCTATAGGGTACAAAGCACTTTTCTTTTCTAACCTTGTCTCTGTGAGAGGGGTCTTACAGTTCTTCCAGGTGTTCAGACTGGATGCTTTCAGAGAGTCGTTTGTTTCTTAACCTCTTGGTACATCAAATCTGTACTAGGTCTTGACATCTCTTTCTTTGAGACATCTCTTTCTTTGAGACATCTCTGGGGTTCATCCTTGCTCTCCATTTCTTTTCCACTAGCCTTAATCATCTCTAACCAACATCACTGTTACTGATTCCTAGAGAATCTCCCTGACCCAGGCTCTACCCCTCCTGAACTCCTACTTTCTGTCCACAGTAATGAGGTTGATATTCTGAAATTACTATTTACAATCTCACTCCCCTCTGCAAAAACATATGATGACTCCTTATAACTTCTAGCACAACAGCTAAACTCTTCAGCATGGCTTGCAAAGCACAGAAACAAAGAATCTTAGAAGTGGAAGGGATATCCGACATTGCGTGGTCTAAATTTTAATTCTAGACAGGTGAGATCACACAGCAAGTCAGTAACCAAATTCATGACTGGAAACCACAGCCCCTGCTTCCCTGAGCTGCAGCTTTGGCACAAATGAGCCAAGTTGGGTGAGGATGCTTCAGGCAGGGCCTAGGCCTTAGGCCAGATAAGGCCCTTCCTGAGCCTGAGAAGCAGTGAGGATTACCTCGGTAGTCTAGGGCAGGGGCCTGTGGGACCTCTTCAGCGTATACTTCATTGTAGCTTTCATCTGGGTAGTAGCCTGAACCTAGAATGAAGAATATATCAAGGTGACATATTGGTTTCTTATGCAAGTCCTTCCCAGCCTTTTCCCCTTTCCAACTTGGTCCCTTTCTGAGGACATGACACTCCATGGGTGGGGAGCTAGGTGGCTATTTAGTGGGGAAAATCCTGCCTTGTGAAGCAGCAGAACTGTTGTGGGCAAACGTCCACACCTCAGGTGCACAGAGGGTGAACTCATGTTGGGGGACATCCTGCCCATCTGGACCAGAAATGACCCATTTCCTTGATGTAGCACATGAGTTTCGGTGAGACACTGATGACCAAGCTCTGAGGATGGACAGTTGTTGTCCCAGGTAGGAAGAAAACATAGAGCCTGAGCAAGGGTCTTTCCACGAGTGATGGACCTTCTCACAATCCTCAGAGGGAAATAATTCCTCAAGCTCCCACCAGCCCACAGGGCACCAGCCTTTTGCCACCTGGTTGCCAGGGCTAGGGGTGGCATGCGAAGGCAAAGAGGGAGGACTCAAAAGGTGAGGGGACATGAGAAGAGTTTCACTTCCTGAGCAGTTTGTCCTGCTTTGGAAAGATATCTAGTTCCTCTAACCAGCAGGGGCCTTAGTAGGGGGCTGCTGAGCTAGAGAACATTCCACAACCACCCTCATCCCGTTAAGTGGGCCACTCCCTGGTGGAGGCCAGTCTACGGCTGTCCGGGAGACTAAACAGTGCGTTCCACCAGACGGCAGGAAATGGGTCATGAACACGAACTAATTGGAATACAACTTGGTCCTTTCCGGAGGGAAGTTGCCGGAAGCTCTCTTTCCAGCCTCCCAGAGCCCTAAAGCACACACAGGAATAGAGCAGCCAGCCGTGCTGGAGTCAGAAGACAATTCTGCATTCCCAGGAGAGGGGGTGCTTCCAGGACAGGGCTGGGTTTTAGTGCTGAAGCCCTTTGGCCTGTGTCAACACTCTGACCACAAGCTCGCCTGCCTCCTCTCTGCGCAGAGGCACAAGGCCCCCTGCACTAAAGGGTGGAGCAGAGTGCAGATGATGAGGCTCTTCCAGTCCCCACAGGCACAGGCTGCGGGTGGGTGGGTGTTGGGAAACCAGTCCAGCTTGATGAACAAGGGAATGAATCAAACTGAAAGTTTGCCTTATGAAATCATGTCCTCGTTGGTTTGCCCTCATTCCAGAGCAAAGAGTTCATTTTTTCTCCTTCCCTTTATTTTTTCCTGGTTTCCCATTTCGCTTCTTCTCCTGGATTTCCTTTATTTCTTCTTAGGCCTCCTCTCCCTTGCTCCCTCTTTCCCCACCTGGGAAGTTTCTTGGTGGGGAGGTGGGAAACAGAATTCTTGTCAGCTGTTTCAGTTTAGTATCAAAGCCTTACAGCGCCTGTGAACAGGAGGACAGATGTGCACGATTCTCTAAATGCTTTGGTCCCCCTACCCTTGTTCCAGAGCTTGCTTGTGAAGAAATGCCCAGCAGGGAGCAAGCCTCTGTTTACCAGAAGAGCAGACAGGAGTGTCCAAGGCTGGTGGCTGGATAACAACAACCACAATAACAACGACTGCTAACATCACTCAACACCTACTCTGGGTTCAGCGCGTTACATACGTCATCTCATTAGATCACCCTGACATCTCAGTGAGGTAGACACCCATATTGCTTTCATATACACTTGAGGTAACAGGCTCAGAGGAATTCAGGGAGTAGCCCAAGGTCTCCCAGCTAGTAAGGAACAGAATAGGCATTCCAGCCCAGGGCGGTTTGATCCCCTCGAGACCAAACTCAGACACTCCACTAAAGATGGCGGTAGGGGAGAGCTTTGGACAACGCCCAACAGGAATAAAAATCCAAAATCTTTCTCGCAATTCAGCCTTTTTTCACTCTATGTGTGCGGGATCGAAGGCCACCAAGCATTTCACATCATTCCAGAATTACAGGGGATGTGGGAAAGCTGAGGGGAAGACTCAGTCAGATAATTACAGTCTTCACCAGGGTACAGACGTGGCTGGCCCGGTGCCAAGTCTGCTTTGTGACAGGAATAAGTTGGGGCCACCTTACCACTTTAAGCCTTTCCATTTCCCCTCTTTGCCTGTCTTTGGGTATTTTTTGGCAAATATTAAGATACTGAGATGAGACATGGGAAACCAGAGGGTCCCCCCTTCTCACCTTGTTCTATCTGCTTGTCCCTCTTCAGCCCTGGTTGGGAGAGCTTTGGGCGGCATTCTTTGCTTCCTTTATGCTGATCAGTGGTTACTCTGGTCTGTTACTGGGTTCCTCCAACTTGCATAGTACAGTCAGACCCTCTAAGCACTACCCTTCACAAAGGTGTGGTTGGAAATGTAACTGAGAGTTGATGACAATTTTAAGATCCCCCCTAATGCTTGGATTATGATAAGAAATACTGGCTGACTTCCTGAACTGCACAGATATGCCAATATGCACTTTTAACCCACTGTTGGCTTGATTTATATTCTTAACGCTTCCTACCCCCTGCTGATTATTCTTGGATCCTTTTTCTGATTAGCCAGGAATCCACACTTGGCTGCTTTCCTTGTACTATTCCCATTGGAGGACAAGGCTATAGTCATGAGCAAAACAGTGCTGAATGCATAGAGAGTGGTCACTAAATATCTATTGAATGAAGAAATGAACAGGTGGGATGGAGCAAGCTCCGCCAACTGAGCTCGTGATGTAGGGGAGGATTATTGGGAAATTTCCAAATTTCTCTCATCACGTAGCCTCCTAAGAAAAGAGAAAGGCAGAATGAGTGGGTTTACAGGGCTGTCAGAGACCTCACCAGCCTGGGCTCCTGAGAAGGAGTGATGACCATAGTGATTCTTGTGAGAAGTGGGGAGTAGCCACCTTTGCAAACAGCCCTTTGAGAGTTTCAAATGAATCCAAGTCTTTAAAAAAAACTGCACTGTCCTTAAGACTCCAACAGCTCAGGCTTCCACCCTGGGAAAGGTCAAGGCCTTTGTGTGCCATGAGGTTTCTTATAGTTATTCAAAATGGGGCTTGAGCCATTTAACCTCCACTCCATAGTCTCATGGCTTTGGCCGGATTTTGGTCTCATGTACTTGAACTGAAGCTGGGGGGAGGTTGGGGAGGACGGCTGCACATGTTATCTCCTGGGGACTTGGGGCTCCTTTAACCCCAAGCAGTGTGCACTCTGCCAAGGGCTTGACTTGAATTTCTTCATCTCAGTGTCAGCCCTTATGCTTCACCCCCTACAGAGCCAGGTTAAGCCAAGGAGGGGAAGAAGTGCGCATATTTGTTTGAAAGCTTTATGCAGCTGTTCCAAACAGAGCTACTGCCAGAAACCTCCACCAGGAGCTAAGGGCATGTGGAAAATTTTAGCTACAATGACTGCAGCTGTGATGGAAGCAGTTTCTTATTTACTCATCTCTGGATGTTTTTCTAACTCCATTAGTTGGGCCTGTCTCCTGCCCCTACTCCCCCCAGCCCCAGTGAAGGCAGACGCTGCAGGCCACAGAATATTCTTAGCACTTGGAAAGCCAGCTGGGCCCCATCAAAAACCCCTGTCTGTGTTTTATTCCTGTCCTACCCCTAGTCTCTTCATGACATTTTTTTTTTCTTAGATTCCATATATATGTGTTAGCATATGGTATTTGTTTTTCTCCTTCTGACTTACTTCACTCTGTATAAAGGTGGTTTGTGACCACCTAGAGGGTTGGGATAGGGAGGGTGGGAGGGAGGGAGACGCAAGAGGGAAGAGATATGGGAACATGTGTATATGTATAACTGATTCACTTTGTTACAAAGCAGAAACTAACACACCATTGTAAAGCAATTACACTCCAATAAAGATGTTAAAAAAAAAGAATATTCTTTTGACTTACTAAATCACCTCAATTTTATACTTTTTTCTGTTTTATTAAGTTCTGCTCATATCTTTATTATCTATATTTTCTATGTTCTCAGGGTTTATTGTTTTGCTCTTCTGATGTCAATTAAAACACTTGGTTATTAATTTTAATTATTTTTAGTTATAAAAAACCCCCCTGTCTGGCACCTCATTATCCTTCCTTCATTCCTCCCCTTCCCCTCTCCCATCTCCTTGTTGGGTCTGTTCTCTTGAGCTCCCTATGTCTCCCCAGGGGCAAAGGATGAAACATTCAGGGATCTAGAAATGCCCATCCCTTCCAAAATAAGAAACAAGCCAGAAGAAACTGAGGGATTCCTGTTTAAGAGAATGTGGTCTGAATTGTCATTAACAATCTTCAGCAGAAAAGGGCTATAAAAATCTCATCCTATAAACAGCGTCTGGGAGGGGAGAGGGAAAGTTAAGTGGAGAAGCAGGTAAGATAGTGGCCTCAAAAGCCGTGTTGACCAACCTTATTTTTTAATATTTATTTATATTTATTATATTTATGAAGTATAGTTGATGTATAATATATAAATTACAGGTGTACAATATAGTGAGTCACAATTTTTAAAGATTATACTCCATTTATAGTTATGATAAAATATTTGTCATATTCCCTGTGTAGTACAAATAAACTACAAGGATATATTGACCAATGTCATTTTTATGCTGGTGCAGCCTGTTTTCGAAAATCTCTTATCAGTTTGCCTCAAAAACCTCCCTCGGTAGCCTTTTGCAATGTTTAACCATCTTTGTTGTTGAGGACAGTTCTTCTCTGCATCTAATTTAAGTGTCTACTATTGCGGTCGGTCTAACCCTTCCCTTCTCTAACACTTGCTCTAAGCCCTGCCCTTCCTGTAAATAATGGGCAACAGCTCCTAGACCTTACCTGCATACCATGTTGGCGTCACTGCTGGAGTGAGGAAGAGCAGCAGAGAGAGCGCTCCTCTTCGAGTTAGTTGAACGGCCATCCTTGAAAGGGGAGGGGGGGAGTGGGAGGGTGGCTTAGAGAGACAAGAATAGAGGTATGTGGCCAGAAGCACCAGGGCAAAGGAGGATGACTTTCAGAAATCAGCCATCAACGAACTTCCAAAAGTGAGAGAAAGCAGAAATGCAGGATCTGCAAGGAAGAAGAGAGATTTTTAAATTAATGAATGCCTGTTATATGGTCCCCCTTGTAAGGATCTTCCACTTTATAGAATAACAACACTCTGTTAATTTTGGTATTTTCCTCCCAGGAGGAAGAGGACATAAAACAATCAGTTCTCAATTGACCCTGGTGATATCTGATGCCCATGTTCCATGGTCCAAGTTACAGAGAGGGACAGCGAGGTACCAAGACCAGGAAAGGGTCAACATTAAGTCATATAGAACCAAGAGAGAATCCTGCAATCTAAAGGCACCAGCTGATGGTTTCATCCACTTAACTAGTACTTCCTAGCCACAAATCTGGGAAAGTGTTAGCATATATGGACTAAGAACTTGAACTCTAGAGTTACACAGATCTGCATGTGTATCCAATTCTGTCCCTATTAGCTTTGGACAAATTCCTTACCTTCTCTGAGCCTCAGTTTCCTCATCTATAAAATGGGAATAATAATAGTATCCACCTTATAGAAGAGACTATTGCCTGGCACATAGGGAAGCAATCCATGTAAATTAGATATTATTATTACCAACTCCATCTTGAACAGGACTGGATATCTCCTTTCTGCAGTCTCTCAGGTGGTGACTATACCCTGGCTGTGTTCTTAGCTTTGGGCTTTGAGGCTTAGTGGTTTAGTAGTGGCTTCTGGCTTTCAAGTCCAGCCTAACCTTCTAGTTTTACCCTGCTGAGCCAGCAGGAAGTCAGTGGGGCTGGAAAGAACCTGCTGAGGTGCGTGAGGAGAGGGTAAGCAAGCTCCTACTGCCCTCTTACTTCCCGTCCCGTCCTCACTCTAATGGGATGAGAGTTGTGTGGTCCCCAGTAGGCAAATACTTCATAAATGACAGTATTAAAACTTGCTGCCCATTGGTATAAACTGGCAGCTGGACTTCTCAGCAAGCACTCAGAGGCTTTCAATGAAATGCCATGCTCGGGGGAGGTGTCAGTCCCAGAAATAGAGGAACAAAAAGATGGCAGATTCTGACCAGCCTCCCTAAGGGGCGGGAGAAGTCCAAGAATGGCAAAAATTCACTTTCCAGTTCACTACTCCCTGGCTTCAGATTTTGCCTAGAGAGTGGCAAGGAAGCAGGATAGAGAAGAAGTAAGAGCAAGCGGGGGGTGGGGGGCAAGGAAAGTGAAAAGATGTGGAAAGGAAGCTTAGCAAGAAAAGACAATCTGCTAGAGCTGAAGGCAAGAGATAAAAGCAGAAGGAGGGAGCGAAAGGATGAGAGAGAGGAGATTAAAGAGAGATTCAGGAAAATGAACAGCTAGATGCCCTAATCATCGACCCCTCTCCCACATGCAGCTTCCATCCAGTTCCTTGGTTTGGGAGCAGGGGCTTTCCTTTGCAGACCCAGTGCTCTGAGTCTGTGACCCCTTCCCTGCCCACCTTCTCCCCAGTCTCAGACTGAAAACTTGACTCACCACCGGGGTCAGCCATCCCTCTGCTGTGGGCCGGGAAGGTAGTGGGAACTTGTGTCTGCATCCAGGTCACGGCTCAAATGGAAAGCAGCATGTGGTCCAGTTTCATAAAAGAACTTCTTCCTTCCCCCACCCCACCTCCAAGCCATTTTGCCCAAGTCCTGGGTCTCGTTACCCTCCCGGGTTGTGAAATGGGGTAGTGTGGTGTGGACGGATGAAGCAGCAGATCTTACCTGTTGTACGGTTTTTTTGTGTTCTCCCTCTCTCCTTCTCTTGCTCTTTCTCCTTCCTCTCTGCTCCTCTCATCAGTCGGAAAAACTTCTACTTTTTTACATTCCTAGGACGAGTGGCTCCTGGTCTGTCCGGGCCTCCGGGATTCTGTTAACACTGCCCAGATGTTAGGACACCGGCATCTGCCAAAAGTTTCCTTAAAGCTATATTATCCCCAAAGCTATAGCTGTTCCTCCCTCAGAAAAGAGTTTTAGAGAGGTGGGGGAGAAGGAACTCAAGGATGAGAGGAGCTCAGTCCGTCTGCTGCAGAGCAGAGGAAAGTGTGAATGGCGCTGGCCCCAAGCCTGTGAGTATAGTAATGACTAACAGGCTGGCTAAAGGGCTTCCAGAGATGTGGTGCACTGAAGAACACTTTTTTTTTTAATGACTCAGCATGACCTCAGGATTGAATGAAAAGGAATTCCACAGACTCCTAGGAGAGGGGAAGAGTGGAGCTGATTTTGACATTCCCTGCAGAGTTCCCCTGTAATTCCTTAGTACTCTCCATCCCCAAGTTGCCCTGCCATCCCTTGTACAGGGTCAGATCCACTTTGAAACCCTCTCTGATGACCTAACTCCTATGGACTTCAGTTTCTGATAAGGTTATGTTGCTGACAAAAAGTACCATGCACTTCTAGCCTGCAGAATCAAAACTGATTTCCTGTAATAAGAGTGGAGAGAAAGCATGCTTAGAGAAGCTTTAGGGGGAGGTTGTTTAAGCCAATTGAGATGATCTATCTGTGCATGGCAAGGTTATAGCCATTGCTAAGCTGTTTCCCGGTGATCTCTTATGGAGGGCTGTGTTTCTCTTCACTAAGCAAGCTTTGTTCATTTTAGTATCTGATAATGAGACTGTTCTACCACAGTGCAGAACAGCTCCTGATACTTTCCCTCCCCTTAGAGTTTAATTTCCATCCTTTTAAATGCATTGTCCTGGAAGAAATTTTTTTAGCTGCTGTAGAAATGTCTTCCTTGTGTGTGTAAGCAAACTGGTAACCCCTTCTCAGTCATGAAGGGAAGAATTGTGTTTACAATAATAGAAAGTTCAGTAGCAAGCCCATTTCATTTCCCATCCACCGATCAAAAATATGTAAGGAGTGTTTACCATGTGTTCAACAGTGTGATCATTGTATAAAGAAGGCAAAGACATGATCTTGGCCTCATTCATTTAATAAGTTTATCAAACGTCTACTGTGTTAAGGATGGTGGACCAAATCCCTGACATCCTAATCCATAATCAATTAAACAAATATTTGTTGAGCATCTATTATGTGCCACACACTGTTTGAGGTATCAATACTTGATAGACATCAGTGTGTAAAATGGAGATAATCCTTGCCCTCATGGATCGGAGGAGACACACATTCAACAAAAATGTTCTTTCTTCTTTAACAACTTTAGTGGAGTATAGTTGTTTTACATTGTTGTGTTAGTTTCTGCTGTATAGCAAAGTGAATCAGCTATATGTATACTTATATCCCCATATCCCCTCCCTCTTGTGTCTCCCTCCCACCCTCCCTATCCCACCCCTCTAGGTGGTCACAAAGCACCGAGCTGCCCTCCCTGTGCTATGTGGCTGCTTCCCACTAGCTATCTATTTTACATTTGGTAGTGTAAAATACCAAATGTAAAAATAGAGTCAATGCCACTCTCTCACTTCGTCCCAGCTTGCCCTTCCCCCTCCCCATGCCCTCAAGTCCATTCTCTACATCTGTGTCTTTATTCCTGTCCTGCCTCTAGGTTCTTCAGAGCCATTTTTTTTTTAAGATTTCATATATATGTGTCAGCATATGGTATTTTTCTCTTTCTGACTTACTTCACTCTGTATGACAGATTCTAGATCCATCCACCTCACTACAAATAACTCAATTTCATTTCTTTTTATGGCTGAGTAATACTCCATTGTATATATGTGCCACATCTTCTTTATCCATTCATCTGTTGATGGACACTTAGGTTGCTTCCATGTCCTGGCTATTGTAAATAGTGCTGCAATGAACACTGTGGTACATGACTCTTTTTGAGTTACGGTTTTCTCAGGGTATATGCCCAGTAGTGGGATTGCTGGGTCGTATGGTAGTTCTATTTTTAGTTTTTAAAGGAACCTCCATAGTGCTCTCCATAGTGGCTGTAACAAAAATGTTCTTAACTACAATTGTGTGTGTTTAGTGGACCAACCTTCATTGGACATCTACTATAAGCTAAGAACTGGAGGACAGTGATGAGTAAAAACTGTGTGATTCTTGATCTTATGGAGCTTACTCTCCAGCTCCCAGAGGGTTTATGTTTACTACGGGAGAGAAGGGGGACACAAACAATTAGAAAATTGTACAAGACCATATAAATTTCCAAAAGCTATGGAAAACACTGTGAGGTCTCTGTGGGAAGACATGGGCTGTGGTCTGCTCTCAGGCAAGGGAAATGACATATACAAGGGCTCATTGTTAGCTCAGAGGGGAGATAGGTTCAGGGGAGCAGTAGGAAACAAAGTTGAATAAATACAGTAGGGCCAGATTGTAAGGTCCATGAAATCAGATATAGGAGTTTACATTAAACTTATGTGTTAGGAAATAGTGAATCTATTAAATGAGTGTGTGTGTGTGTGTGTGTGTGTGTGTGTGACAGAGAGAGAGAGAGAAAGAGAGACAGAGAGATGGAGAGAGAGGAGAGAGAGCTAGTGAATGAGCAGAGGAATAAATTCGACCAGGGTTGTTTTCTTTCTAAAAAATCCCTTCACTGGCTCCCTCTTGGCAAAGAGTATAGTCCCAGCTCTTAGCAGAGCACACCGTACCCCGCACAAGCAAACCTCACTTATGTCCTCAGCCTAGTTTTATTTATTTATTTATTTATTTATTTATTTATTTTTGCGGTACGCGGGCCTCTCACTGTTGCGGCCTCTCCCGTTGCGGAGCGCAGGCTCCGGACGCGCAGGCTCAGCGGCCGTGGCTCACGGGCCCAGCCGCCCCGCGGCACGTGGGATCTTCCCGGACCGGGGCACGAACCCGTGTCCCCTGCATCGGCAGGCGGACTCTCAACCACTGCGCCACCAGGGAAGCCCCTCAGCCTAGTTTTAAACATTCACCCCATGACTCCTCATTCTGGACACACTGAACTTCTTGCTCTTCCTTTCACACTGTGGTAGCTTGGAGCAGATATATTTACTCTACCCTGTAACCCTTTCCCTTCTTTCTGGGCTGTTGAGACCGTATCCATCATTGCTGCTGAGAAGCTTCCCTCAGTCCACCCCAGCCAGAACTGGTTTACTTCACCTTCCTTTCTATCATATCACTTTGTACCTGTCTCAGTTACAGGATTTATCACACTTATTGTCACTGTTGCTATATGACAATCTCTGTCCCCTATTCTACTAGTCTGTTCATCTCAGACTCATCTCTGTCCCCTACTACACTGTGAGTGGGACCACGGCTTAGTCTTCTTCATTCCCCCGGCACCAAACACAGAGTCCAGCACGTGCTAAGATGAGGATGCTGCATAAGGCCTCATGTCCCACTTAGGGCTCGAAGGAGCAGGGCAGAGGGGCGGCAGAGAGAGATTAAAGAAAAAAATGAAGGAGAGATTATGGAACTCATAGGGAGATCAGAGTAAGGGGATAAATGAGACAAGAGGGGCAGCAATTGTATGAAGCACTGGGATGGGTAATATGAAGACCTTTCTCAAAACAGGTGGGGTCAATTTAAAAAACCAACATTTCTTCAGCACCTACTATGTGTGGGTAACACTATGTTAGACACTGTGGAGATATAAAGTTAAACAAAACACCTTTCCCTAAAGACTGGCAACATTCATGCATAGAAATACAAAGTTTTAAGGTTCTCAAAGTTCAGTATCATTTTCAACTTCAAGACTTTTAATATGAAGCCCCTCGGCAGTCAATAAGATATTGTTTTAAGAAATATTAGATATGGAAACGGACTTGCCTAGCAAAGCTCAACAAGCCTAGACTTGAAACAATTTTCTTAGAAAGTGGACTAAGACAAATTGACCTGGAAATGTAAATTTTAATACCATTTAGGAGTATTTCTCATTTCTCTGTGTCTCAAACTGTATATTATGAGCCTTTTTGAAAGAGGCACGATCAAGGCTGGAAAGGGAAGAAAGGATTCACAGAGAATCCGAAAAGACAAGAGGAATAAAAAGATATTCCTATTCAGGAAGCTAATTTTTAAAACTATACCTATGAATTATCTGTTTAAATGATGATGTTTAAATTATGTGTTTAAATGATGTTTATCTGATGGTTGTAATGTAAAATATGACACTTTAAGAAAATAAGTAGAAGGTGCTTTTAGATTTTACGATAGGCACTTAGCCAAAGGTAATTGGAGGGATTCTAGAAAAGGTATTAGAAAATGAAAATGGTAAGATCATTATGTGAATAAGAGATAAGATGCATTCTGTGCAAAATGCCTGATGTCTTTTTACTGGTTGCTAAGACAAGCAGTAGTAATGTCCCAAGACATTATCAACTTAATTTTTCTGGTTTATGTCAGTGCGACACTGGGATGGCTGAGACATTTAGTTTTTCATTTCATTTAACTTAATCAAACCTTGAGTGACTACTAAGTGGTTAGCCTCAGAGACCAGCTATGACCAATGAGCTGAACAGGGGCTGGCTGAGCACCAAAGGAACTCATCAACTGAGCATTGTGTCCTAGGGTTCTGGAGAGTATAAAAGGGGGCGCAGTAGTTTCTGAACAACAGGATGTGAGAAAGGTAAGTAGAGAAAAAGCAGGTACTGAAAGCAGGTACTGTAGTAATGGACTAAGGGTATGAGTTAACGTGAGTAGTCAGAGTACAAGCACTGATGTTAAAGAAAAAGGTATGTGTGTGGGCTGGCTGGGGTGGGGGGTTGGGGGAAGGACGCTCTCATTGAGTTGGGGTTGAGCTGGACCTTAAGTTGGCGGGGGCAGGAATTTTGAGTTTGGAGAGTAGAAAGTGAGTAGGGAACAGATCTTATTTATTGGGGAAGATAATCATACTGGCTTATTGTGGAACAGAAAATTCACTTTGGAAAAGCTGTAGGAAATAAGTTGATACATGTGCTGGGGGAGGCATCATTTAAATGCCAAAGAAAAACATTTAAATCTAATCTTGACAGTTACAGGAAGTTAATAGGGAAGGGACACAAATCTATACTAAATATTGAATGTGAAACAAGCAGCAACAATACTTAAGGAAGGTATCTTCTTTTTTTCCTACATTTTCGGCATCAAACATGTTCTTGTGCTCAGAAAAGAGGGAGAAATTAAGAGGCTGAACCAGAAGAACTATTGAACTCTCTACCACTCTGGGACGCACAGGATTACCTCCTAGGTGATTGGGCTATTGAGTGAAGGCAAAAGTAAAATTCAACAAAAAAACCCCAGTACGAGGCAGAATTGGGGAAACCATTGAGGTTCTTGTGCTTCAGGGGCTCCAAAGAGCCCTTGTTTGTGTTTAAATGTACAGTGGCAGCCAGGTCTCATCACAGAGTGGGCCCCATTTCTGATGAGGGAAACAGAAGTTGCCAGGGCTTAATCCTAGGCAAGTTACTGAGCCTCTTTGAACCTGTCTCCTCATCTGTAAAATGTGGGCAGTGGTCGTCCTCACCTCACAATAAGGGCTTTTGTAATGTAAGCATGAGGCAACGCTTGTTGATTGCTTAGCAACGGTGGTTGGTACATAGTCAATGCTCAATATTGCAGTCATTATTAATACTTTAAAGAATAATCTTATAACCTAGAGAATTACTTGTTACATTGCCTAGATGGGATGAGACGCCCCTTTGTTTGGGTTTGGACCCAGACCCAGGCCTAAATTTGAACTAAACTGAACTTCTGGGTTTGGTGGCATGGCAACGGGGTGGGGTGGGGGGGAGTAGCAGGGTGGGAGGCTCTGGTGCAAGGTGTTGTGGCCATAGGAATATTAAATTCCATGTCAGCTTTCGGTTTAATTTGGCACCGACTGCCATTCAAACAAAGCAGCGTTGTGAGTGGCAGAGGAAGGGAGAGGAGGAAAATCAACACATCCTTGGAAATAAGATGTGGCTTTTGCTTTGACTATTTTGTTTTTTCTTCAGCCTCAGAAGTATTTATTTGCTCTCAGGCTCACAATGAAAATCCCTTTCAGGACATGGTACAAACCTAAGCTTCAGAGGAAACTTCCATTTAAGATGACAAGAATTTAGCAAGACTTCCCTTGATACTTTTTTGTTTTAATATGAGAACCCCTCAGATAGTGCCATTTAGTTTAGGGAGACAGCTTTAATTATACTTAGAGCCTCCCTCAACCTCATTTCCTGTAGCTATGGCATATGTGGTTCTTTAAAAGTTGATGTCTGCCTTATGCCTGATGACCTTGGCTTAGTGTTTACAAGATGTATAGATGTATCATTTACCCATTCTCTCCATGTATTTATGTGTTAGGCTTTTCTAATTTTAGGATAAGATTTTAGTATAAAGTGTGACAGTGCAATAATTCTCCAGGAGTTGCTTTCTTGGACCTCAGACATCTGGCATGGTGCTATAGGAGCTGGTCCTAGGTCAATATTTGAAGCACAGGGAAGCTCTGTGTGACCAAGTTAATGGAACTTTCCTGTTTTCTGGTTCTGTGGTATATGTTTAAAGCAAGGTTTCAAGCAAAAAGTTTAGGTATCCATCTCTTCTTCACTAACGCAGTACTTATTGTCATAGCAATACAGTAAATGCCCATTTGTAATGTTAAGCTTGTGTCGATGATGTAAATTGGAAAGTTGATGTCTGCCTTATGCCTGATGACCTTGGCTTAGTGTTTACAAGATGTATAGATGTATCATTTACCCATTCTCTCCATGTATTTATGTGTTAGGCTTTTCTAATTTTAGGATAAGATTTTAGTATAAAGTGTGACAGTGCAATAATTCTCCAGGAGTTGCTTTCTTGGACCTCAGACATCTGGCATGGTGCTATAGGAGCTGGTCCTAGGTCAATATTTGAAGCACAGGGAAGCTCTGTGTGACCAAGTTAATGGAACTTTCCTGTTTTCTGGTTCTGTGGTATATGTTTAAAGCAAGGTTTCAAGCAAAAAGTTTAGGTATCCATCTCTTCTTCACTAACGCAGTACTTATTGTCATAGCAATACAGTAAATGCCCATTTGTAATGTTAAGCTTGTGTCAATGATGATGTAAATTGGTTGGTTAGGAAACTGATACTGTCTTCTAATCCCACACCTCTAGAAATAACACACACACACACACACACACACACACACACACACACACACACGACACTGATTCTTCCCTCAAAGAGCTTATACTTTAGTTGAGAAACCAGACCTTAATAGATTAAAAAAAAAATCCCTCTCCTGAGGTTTCCAGTATTTAGGAGACCGTGAAGAGGGCTGTTTTTTTTTTTTTTAAAGAAGATGTTGGGGGTAGGAGTTTATTAATTAATTAATTAATTTTTGCTGTGTTGGGTCTTCGTTTCTGTGCGAGGGCTTTCTCTAGTTGTGGCAAGCGGGGGTCACTCTTCATCGCGGTGTGCGGGCCTCTCACTGTCGCGGCCTCTCTTGTTGTGGAGCACAGGCTCCAGACGCGCAGACTCAGTAGTTGTGGCTCACACGGGCCTAGTTGCTCCGCGGCATGTGGGATCCTCCCAGACCAGGCCTCGAACCAGTGTCCCCTGCATTAGCAGGCAGATTCTCAACCACTGCGCCACCAGGGAAGCCCCAGGGCTGTTTTTTTGTTTTTTATTTTTTTTTTAAATTCCACTTTATCCCAGAGTCTGACTTCGGGCTGCCTGTGGACATAAGGGACCAGAAACTTTCTGGTGATTCATTCTCATCCTGTAAGCAGTTTAAGTCCTTAGGAACACATGGTCTCAAGTTCTAGGACGGTCTAAGCAATTGGGAGAAATTCTTGGGGATGAGCAGACACCAAATACCATATACAGCTTGTGTAATAGGGGAGATGATTGCCAAGCACAGTTATCTCTAGTTTTGGCTTTGCTATTAGTTGTATGACCTATGATTTCAGCCTCTTTGTGATCAGCTGGTTCTTGATCTGAAAAACCAGAAGGCTGGAAGAATACAGTGCCTTTCAGTTTTAACATTTAAAAGAGGGCCACATTCACCTGGTATTCTATGTAGTGCCTTCCCTTTTTGAAGTTTGTAGCTAATAGCTGAACTTACATTTCAGGATTAAGTACTTTAAAACACTTTTCCTCAACTCTCAAGTTACTTAGAGGATAAGGGGGGAGAGGGATAAAGGAGCTTGGCAAATTCTTGTAGAGAAATTCTAAAATTCATTATCTTTCATACCTACCTTTGGAATTCGTACAAGTGATTATTTCTTATTATTCTTATGCTCCCTCCCCACCTCATAAAACAATGTTCAAAAATCGAAAAGCACAAAACAGGAGAAAGAAATCAGCGTAATTCTACCATTCAGGTAAATTGCACTTTTCCTTTCGGTTTTTGTCTAAAAACATGTGACTGGACGTATCACTCTGCGATCTGCTTTTGTTTCTCTTTGGAAATATATACCTTGAGAGTATTTTGCTATGTCATAAAATATTCTTAGGTCACTTTTAACCTCTTTCCATTTCTGTTTTTCCTTCTAGGGCTCCAGGGGCCGGCGAGGCCGAATCTCAGAGCACTGCTGGTGCTGCTGGTGCTGCTGGTGATAGAAACAATATGATGCAGTTATAAGGTCAGGGGGAGGGGTGGCGGGCGGGAAAGATGCCTTGAGCGAAAAAATGAAGCAAGCTCCCCTTTGAAGATCTAAGAAATTTCCGACACTAGAACCTTTTGTGTAGAGTTTTCGGCAACCTTCGGCAGGGGGCGCTCGGAAATTGCCGTCACTTTCCGGACAGCCTCCCGGACATTGCCCTCTAGAAAACTGTACAGTGTTTCCGGCTCTTCTCAGTCGCAGACGCTCGTAACTTTTCGGTACTTTCCGGAGAGACTCGGGGGCTCCGCGCCTCGCTCACTCTCTTCCGATCGCCTGGCGCGGCGGGGCAGGGTCTCGGGCTAGTCATGGCGTCCCCGTCTCGGAGGCTGCAGACCAAACCGGTCATCACTTGTTTCAAGAGCGTCCTCTTGATCTACACATTCATCTTCTGGGTGAGAGACGGAGACGCCCGGGGACGGGAGGGGATCCCGGGCTGGGGTCGTGCGGGGGTGGGTGGGTGGGGTGACCCCGAGCGGAGGGAGCTCGGATCGGGGGTGGGGAGGGGAGGCGCTGGTGGGGCTGGGGCTGCGGTCGCTGCTGGGACCCCGGTGCTGGTGCCGACGTGCTGGGGCTCGAGCTCGGGCTCGGGCATCTCGCCCGCGCGGGTCGGGGTGTCGGGCGACGGCAACCGAGAGGCTGAGCTGGGACCCAGACGTGCCTAGCGTTGGAATTCGATGCGGGGGGCGAGTAAGGGAGTGAATCCCCCCAGAGCAAACAGAGGGTGTCCCCGAACCATTGGAGAGGCGGGGGGTGGGTGGGGTGACCCGGAGCGGAGGGAGCTCGGATCGGGGGTGGGGAGGGGAGGCGCTGGTGGGGCTGGGGCTGCGGTCGCTGCTGGGACCCCGGTGCTGGTGCCGACGTGCTGGGGCTCGAGCTCGGGCTCGGGCATCTCGCCCGCGCGGGTCGGGGTGTCGGGCGACGGCAACCGAGAGGCTGAGCTGGGACCCAGACGTGCCTAGCGTTGGAATTCGATGCGGGGGGCGAGTAAGGGAGTGAATCCCCCCAGAGCAAACAGAGGGTGTCCCCGAACCATTGGAGAGGCAAGGCTTGCCCGGCCCCGGTGAGGGCTTGCTTGCATAATAGTCTTTTTCTTTTCACTGCTTCATAAGAGAGGAGTATTTCTCAGGTAAGTATGGTAATGGCTCCACTCCCGCCAGTCTGTCCTTGGGCTTGCTTTGTGTACCATCCCTTTGTACCCTGTGCTCATGTCTGAACTGGGGGGAAGGGGAAAGTTTCTGGAACTCTTAGAAACGCTCCCCCCACCCCCACCCCCACCCGCGGAAAGGTTTTCTTCCTAAGGCGGGTGTAAAACAGTTAAGTTTTGATCCCTGGGGCAAAAAAACAGATAAAGTTTAAGAATTTTGTCAAGGTGCCTTCTCTAGCTGCCCCTTGGTTTTGTCCTGGCCACAGTGATCCAGCGTGTGGATTTATCAAGGCCTGTTCTTGTGTACAGCCCCACCCCCCTTGTCTACCATAACCCAGCCACAGCTCTTTGGCCACAGACTGCTACATCAATTCTCAACACCTATTGTTTCTTAAACACCTAGTGGTTTGTGGTTTGAAGATGTTGCTGTATACAGTGTGTAACTCTCAATTCTCTGATTTCCCACATAGATCACTGGTGTCATCCTTCTTGCTGTTGGCATTTGGGGCAAGGTGAGCCTAGAGAATTATTTTTCCCTTTTAAATGAAAAGGCCACCAATGTCCCCTTCGTGCTCATTGGCACTGGCACTGTCATTATTCTTTTGGGCACCTTCGGCTGTTTTGCTACCTGCCGAGCTTCTGCATGGATGCTAAAACTGGTGAGTCCTTGCTTTCTTAGAATTGGTTGTTGGTTTTTGAAAAGGCTTATATGTTGTAGGCTTTGTTTCTTGGAACTAGGTATGGCCCTTTTTGATTTTTCCTCTTCCTCATGAAAACTTAGCAAGTAACAGTGTAGTTGCCAATTCCCACCTTTGTTGTGTTTTCCCTGCCCTTTTCCATAAAAACGTGCTGAACGTTGACTCCCTTTGCAGCTGTGATGTATAAACTGACTTGGACTTTTCTTTTTATCCTGCAGTATGCAATGTTTCTGACTCTCATTTTTTTGGTTGAACTGGTCGCTGCCATCGTAGGATTTGTTTTCAGACATGAGGTAAGCCTGAGTTTGGGAACCTTAATATGTGAAAATTTATCCTCTAAGAGATAAAGCTGGATAAATTTAAGTAATATAGAGTTAAATGACAGCTTTCACTAGTTTAAAAAATCACTTACAGCTGTGTTTAAAGCTGACCTCTCAACCTGTAGCTGACAGTAATGACTTTCTGGTAAAAAAAAAAAAAAAAAAAAAAAAAAAAATGTAGCCCGGGCTTCCCTGGTGGCGCAGTGGTTGAGAGTCCGCCTGCCGATGCAGGGGACACGGGTTCGTGCCCCGGTCCGGGAAGATCCCACATGCCACGGAGCGGCTGGGCCCGTGAGCCATGGCCGCTGAGCCTGTGCGTCCGGAGCCTGCGCTCCGCAACGGGAGAGGCCACAACACTGAGAGGCCCGCGTACCGCAAAAAAAAAACCTAGCCCACTTTTTTGGTAAAGACTGATAGTCACCAGAAGAAAATTGAAGGTACCCATAATTATTTGTATTTGCAGTCATTTTTCTGTATGTAAGTACCTATTAAAGTGTAGACAGTACAATTTATAACTTTAGCGATAGGAAAATATTTAAAGCACAAAATTGATAACACAAAATTGATACCTTCTTCACTCATCAAAACCTTAATAAATCTGGGGTTAGGAAGTCATTCAATGAGTACTGAAGGCTTATCAATGAGAGTGGTAGTGCAGAGTGGTAGTGCATTCTCCCAGAGTGAGATTTTGTAGCTTAAAAATCCCATAGGCATCAGATGTGTACTCAATTGAAAGTGAAGAAAGATTGAGGATGGGAGGAGATACAGTAGAAGGAAGCTGCCCCTTGAATAAATATATGTTCCCATAGCACTTTGAACTTCTAGTCGTTATCATCTTTTACTGGAATGTTTTGCTTAGGAATCCCCTTAGCTAAACTTACATTGCTTAGGAGACAGGATTGGACCATAGAAGTTAATTACCATACACATTGCTGCTATCAAAGATAGGACCATTGGTCAGATGTGGGAATTTCTTATTTGACGTAGAAACCAAAAGAACATTCTAAAATCTTTGTTTACTGGCCTTGTGTTTCTTTGCTGTAGATTAAGAACAGCTTTAAGAATAATTATGACAAAGCTTTAAAGCAATATAACGCTACGGGAGATTATAGAAGCGATGCAGTAGACAAGATCCAAAATACGGTAAGTGGTCATAGGTGGTGGCTTCTCAAGAGGGGAACACATTCCTTACTCCCTCAGAGAAGACGATAGGGCCCTGCCTACCAGACGTTAGCCATTTGTACTGTAGCAGTGAAAGTAAGGCCAGTCCCAAAGTGCTAATCTCATGAATTATAATGCCAATAGAGAACAGCTGCTTTAAAATATGTCTTAAGATAGAGATCACCAAGTATAATCTAAGATGATGGTTTAATTGTTTGACTACAAAGTGGTAATATGAACTATAAATGCTTCTGTTGGATTTTTTTCAGTTGCATTGTTGTGGTGTCACCAACTATAGAGATTGGAAGGATACTAATTATTACTCAGAAAAAGGATTTCCCAAGAGCTGCTGTAAACTTGAAGGTTGTTCTCCTCAGAGAGATGCAGATAAAGTAAACAATGAAGTAAGGAGTAAAAAAAGACTTTACGTTGTACTCACAATACATGTAATCTGAAATAGGGCAGAGCAGGTGTTATTCTCATTGAATAAATGAGGAAACTGAAGCTCAGAAAATTGGTGACTTGATTTCACACTTAAATGCATAATCCAAAACGTGGAACCTGTGTTCCTCAAAGGAGACAGGGTTTGTTATGAAACAATAAATTTTAATAAAAGAACAATCAAAGGCTAAGGTAGCTCATCTTTTGCAGAGATGTGTGATCAAAGTACTTATTATGGTTTGAGCTGTACTTAATGTTTTTTTTTTTTCTCTTCCATGAGGGTTGTTTTATAAAGGTGATGACCATTATAGAGTCAGAAATGGGAGTTGTTGCGGGAATTTCTTTTGGAGTTGCTTGCTTCCAGGTAAGTCCTTGTAGTTAGGAAATGTTTCATCACTCTTGTGAGGTGTAAGCTACAAGATTTCCACTTTGAAGGCTTCAAGTTTTTGCTTCAGGGCCCTGGTTAGCAAGGGCATTTTTAGAGAAGTCATATTTTCACAAAACTCTCAGTTGCTCATCACAGTAGAGATGTAGTAGTTTTGCTCTTTTCATTCCAATTTTTGGTTGTCTTGCATCTTATGTTTTCCCACACTGTTTTCCACAACTACAGAGTTCTCTAAGACCTGCCCTGCTAGGTCTGTCTGAATCTGCACTAATAGCCGCTAGCCACCTTTCAAAAGTTATGTGGCTAGTGGCCACCGTGTTGGACAGAACAGGTATTACAGAACGTTTTCATCATCACAGCACTGTTTTAGAATCCTCCAAGAGAATCTCTGCCTTGATAGATGGAGATTTTACTTGATGAGATGCATATTCTAAGCCATATCCTTTTTGCTCTGATAACTGAGAGGAAGAGTAAGGAAAGTTTCCCCAAACTTCAAGATTTTCCTGAGTGATTTTTGTCAGTGGTGGTTGTGAAATTCCGATCACAGTAGTAGTTAGACTTCACTTATATGCTTACTCTAGAAAAAAACTTAAGGAAATGGGTAGTGAATTAGAAGTGAAAGGAGAATATACCTGTATCCTGAGGTCTTTAACCTTTGTGTGTATGTGTGTGTTTAATTTTGCTTGTATTTTGTTTCCAGCTGATTGGAATCTTTCTAGCCTACTGCCTCTCTCGCGCCATAACAAATAACCAGTATGAGATAGTGTAACCAGCATAACACGGGCCTATTCCTCTCCAACTTTAAGGTATGTTCATTTTGATCCTCAGCTCTCTCAGTGTTAGTGTTTACTCCAGCCTATACATGTGATGGATGGACTGAGTTTTCCAAGAAGGTCATGTCCAGCAGTGCATTCAAATGTTATTGGTACTGTGTAACCCCGCATAGGCACTTGTCTCTCAATACAAGTCATGGCCAAACAGGACAGAAGGGCCTCTCTGGGTTTACCTGCACATGTCAGCCTAAAGATCCTAAGTGGTCCCCTTTCTAAAAGATTTGGACCTAGTGTAGAGAAGTGAAGAATCCCAATAGTGACCTGGAAAGTACACTCTGCTCTTGGTCAATATCAGCATTTTCCCCTGGTCTTGTACCTAATTCTCATTTACTGCAGTCCTCTGGTGGACTGTTACTGGAGCCATAAACTCATCTAGCTTAACTAGATTTTGGAGAAACATGTGCTTCAATAACTTCAGTATTGGGCTTCCCTGGTGGCGCAGTGGTTGAGAGTCCGCCTGCCGGTGCAGGGGACACGGGTTCGTGCTCCAGTCCGGGAAGATCCCACATGCCGCGGAGCGGCTGGGCCCGTGAGCCATGGCCGCTGAGCCTGCGCGTCCGGAGCCTGCACTCCACAACGGGAGAGGCCACAACGGTGAGCGAGGCCCGCGTACCACACACACAAAAAAAAAAAACAACAAAACACTTCAGTATTTGTATGGTAAAATGTGAGAACTGTAGCTGGCTGAATTAATCCCTGGGGCGCCCTTCACATTTGAATTGAGCCACTCACTGGGAACACGTGAAGGTCTTCATTAGCAGACTAGAATGTGTGGAAAGGAATACAGATATTGAAATTTGGGTTATAAGTAAATTAACTTTTTTTCTTTAATTTTAGGATATTAACATCCCCACCCCCAACCCTGTGACTTACAAGATCGCCTGGATGGAAGACCGACATTTCTTACAGATAGATTGAAAAACTATACCAGTAGTCTGATTCGATCAAGACATTTGCTTGATATGTTCAAAGTCCACCTTTTGTCCCATTCATGTTAGATAGTTGAAATCCCCATGTCACTCTGAAACACTGGAAGAGCTTAGTAAATTGTAAATGAAGCAATACTGTGTTCCTCTTGACTTTTTTTTTTTTTTCTCAGTGTGTGGCTTTTGAACGGCACTGTGAGTTTGCTGTCAACGTAGTGTGATCGAAAATTGATCCCTCCAAACTGGACTTTTCCCAGCCAGGGTTATCTGGTGTGATTGTATAATTTGCATCAAGAAGTTAAAATGTTTTCATTAGTCTCTGTTCTGCTGATAGGCAGAGTCACATTGTGTAATTTAATTCCAGCCAGTAGTTGAATAACACCCATCATCAGAGTTGCCAAACGGTAGTAACGACGGTCTCTGACCTCTAAGGTACCTAAGGCTATAAAAGGCACTACCAGTCCTCTGTGATACACCAGGTTGCAACACAGTTAACACTTTACATTTCTTTGCCTCGAAATTTAGGTATTTATACTAACATTTATATTTCCCCTATTGTTAGAAAAGTTCTAATTATCACTTAATGGTGTCAAGAGTTATTGTATTCTCCTTAGGAATTTAAAGCAACTCATCTTCATTAGCTTTAGCTGGTATTTCCTTACCAGGTTGATAAGAATTGTCAACATTAAGGTTAACTTTTAATAGTCTTAGTTTTGTTTTGTGCCTTTGATTAATGAATAGAAATCTTTTACACAATAAATAGTGTTTTCCTCTAAAATCATTGTGTTTAACTTTTGGAAAATCTGGGATGGTTGTTTTCCACTGAGAAAGCTAAGCCCCATATTTCTACTTGGAGTACAGTTTTAGATATGAAATATAAAACTGAGGTCTTGACTCTCATTTTTAAAAAGTCCCTGTTTACAAAAACTATTCCCGGTGAAAGGATTACATTCCTTGCTATGAAATAGCATATGCTTAGCATTCTCCTAGAGATCAGACTCTTTTTATTGTATAGTTTACATTAAGAAGTTGGATAGGGAGAGGTATAACTTGTACCTTCAGGCTAGTAAGGAAATTAATAATTAAAATTGGAGTGGGAATGGGGGAATTCTTTCTTTGGTTTTGAGTTTCTTTATATATCCATTAGTAGAACCTAGCTCATCTGATTGCCACACATTCACACAGTCCTTGAATTTGATGGTAAAGGGGAATCAGTCACAGTTATAAGGAAAGTGGATAAAAACTACTAGTTGAAAAAGATTAATAATGAATTTTGGGGTACATGTTTTAAAGTACTTGGAGTTACTGCAGAGAAAGGATATTCTCCATTAAAACATTTGATGGGTGACTTTTTATGTTTTATTTATTTTTGGCTGCGTTGGGTCTTCGTTGCTGTGTGTGGGCTTTCTCTAGTTGCGGAGAGCGGGGGCTATTCTTCATCGTGGTGCGCGGGCTTCTCACTGCGGTGGCTTCTCTTGCAGAGCACGGGCTCTAGGCACGCGGGCTCAGTAGTTGCAGCGCACGGGCTTAGTTGCTCTGCAGCATGTGGGATCTTTCCGGACCAGGGCTCGAACCTGTGTCCGCGGCATTGGCAGGCGGATTCTTAACCACTGTGCCACCAGGGAATCCCTGATGGGCGACTTTTGACGTGAGGTATAGGGATAAAACAATTGAAAACTAGTGGCTTTCCAAATGCAGTGAATCAGAGTTATCGAAATAAGTGAAGCTAAAGAAGGATTTAAAGGACAATCAGATTTATTTTAAGGATAATCAATTTTCAAATAGCTATTTTTCACTAGGGTGGCCTAGAATAACCTTTTAAAGTTTTCTTTAGTTTTTTTAAAAGTTAAATATTTTCCTCATTATTAAAAAGAAAAAAAACCCCAGGACATATGGAAAGTAGCAAGAGAAAAAACACACTGCCTGGCCCTTAGGGTGGGTTGGTGTATTTATTTTTAAGGTGGGTCTATTTTGGATGGCCAGTTACAAAAGTCCCCTCTAGTTAAGGTGTGCATGTGCACACTGGGCTGTAAAATCCACCTCCACCTTTGCAGTGTGCCAAAGCTATCCTGTGGGTTGTCTCACTTCCAGGCACCAGGTTGCCCACTGCAAGGCAGCTCTGAGCTCCACTTTGAGAAGCAGAGCTCCACAGGGTATATTTTCTGAAAGTGTGGAAAGCTTGGCAGCTTTGGCCTATTCCTGTGAGGGGTTGGGTTTACGTTGTAGGCATCAAACTTTTATGGAAAATAAATCCCTAATACAAGGTATAAATGACATTTCTGTTTTTCCTCAGAGTTCACACAGGATTCTTTGAGATGATGTTTTTAACCTGTCAGAATCCAAGTTGGTACTTTGACAGTGATGCCAGCCAGCCAAACTGATTAAATTATGAGAGGCAAAGCAGTGTACGCACTTCTGTGTGTGTGTGTGTGAAACTGAGGAAACTTTGGTTCCTTTGGACTATTCTGTTTTTTTGTTTTGTTTTGTTTTCTTGCGGTATGCGGGCCTCTCACTGTTGTGGCCTCTCCCGTTGCGGAGCACAGGCTCCGGA
>NC_041234.1:76545615-76598797 GCF_002837175.3 Physeter macrocephalus | reverse complement strand
GGATCCTCCCGGACCGGGGCACGAACCCGTGTCCCCTGCATCGGCAGGCGGACTCTCAACCACTGCGCCACCAGGGAAGCCCCTTTGGACTATTCTGTATGGCTTTTGTTTGTATTTGTAGGAAAAAATCTAACACAAGCTGTAACTACCATTCCTCACGCATACATAAGATACATTGAGATTTGATATTTTTACAACTTGCTGCCCTTCAAGGTTGACACCTTGCCTGTGATGTGGCAAACCAATCTTTTTTCATTCAAAAAGGAAAACAAAAGGCGAATATATCAGAAAAGAATACATAAACTTAAACACTTCCAGGGAAATGAGACTTTCATTTTTAAGCCATGGGTCTAAAGCTTCGCCCAGATTCCTCATGAGAGAAAAGTCATTATGATTTAATTATGGCTTTTCTATTAGGTACCCCTGCCCTGTAGAGCTTAGTAGACTTCGGCACTTATAAGAGCACAGCAAATGCTAATGAAATGATTGAGGGAGTGAATCTAATTACAATGGCCTCTTAATGTTCTGTGTGAAATAAGTTGTTGATCTAAATATCTCATTCTATACAAGCCACTGTTTATATAATAGAAACCACCTGCCCAGTCAGAAACCACTTAACCTCGGAAACCACTGCTGACTTCCTCCCCGTCAAATCACTTTTTGATGCTTTTCTTTTTTGAAGTCCTTGTTACATGCGAGGCCACCGAAGATTCTTGGTTTTTGTTTTGACCTTGTAATATCCTGCTTTTCTTCCCTTTTACTGCTGTTTCTGGTTTACTTTGCTGTTTTAATTTCCTCCTACTTTTCAAGTGTGGCTGCCCCCCAAAGTCTTGCATTTGGCTTTCTGCTCTTAGGTTATGCTGACCTTGGAGGAACTGAATGTAGATAGCACTTCAGTTGTGTGTTGGTAATTGTGACTTGCTTGTATCCCCCTCTCCCTGCAACACCCCAAAGCTTAGCATTCTGAACACTTAAAAATTCAAAAACCCCTCCTATAACAAACATGTAGTGCATGGAGAGTAGACACATTTGATGTTGACTGAACTGGTTCCTTCACCAGGAATAACACAGTTTATGGCAATCAAGGAAAATGGGCCAGTTGCTCTGGGAGTTTATCATTGGCTCTGCTACATGCATTCATCAGATGAACATGAGTTCTTTGGGTAAGACTGTTATACTTGATCTGGTGGTGCTCTCATTACCACGTCCTCAAAGTTTTTATTAAAAAAAAATTGAAGTAGTGACTTGTAAATATTTCTCTCTTCCAACAAGTTTTTCACTAACTTTGCTGCGAAAAGACAATCTCAGTAGCCACATCCTCAAAGCAAATCAAACTGGCATGGTGCTTGCCTGGATATAGACAATCAATTCATGAATGGGTGCACACAGTGTGTAAGTAGGTAATACAAATACTCAGAATCATCGTTGGAAAGGTATGGACACAGGGCAACACACCTGGGGTACAGATTAAGATTTTGAGAGGTGAGGGACTTGAGAGATTTTCACTCTAAGTTCACGTCTTGACCTTCCTTAGAAGGAAAATGGCATCTAAGAGAAGGTACACCCTTTCCAAAGAGTTATTTTTCCTACTCAGTTTCTTACTCCCCCCATCCCCAGCCTCCGGAAGGTAAGAGAACTAATGTTTACTGAGTACTTACTAATTGCCCAACACCTTGTAAGGTGCTTCAGTAAACTACCCTGTGCAGGGAGGTAGAGCTATCCCCATTTTTCAGAAAAACCACCAAAAAGCTGAAGATTAGGTTAAATAGCTTGTCCAAGGTCACACAGCTAGTAAGTGGCAGATCTAGGATCTGACTCTGAAGCCCATGCTTCTTTCATTGAATTATGCTGCACCTTAATAACAAAAAGACTCTAGGGATTATGTGATGCTGGTCCATGGCCAGAGAACAGGAGTAAGAAAAAGCAATTCTCCTCCAAGTATCATTTAATCAGTCTTTACTGAATATGAAAGGAAAGGAAAACTTCATGAAAAAGAGTATCCTATTTTCTCACAACATGCTCTTGTAGGGTGTTAGCATACAATAAGTACATATTAAAAACAAACACATCTGTAGTTACTCCCTGTCTCCACAACGTTATTGAACCAAAGAAATGACTACAAAGAGTTAATCACAGTCTAAACATTAACCCCTCCCATTGTCTTTTAAGCATCTTTTCATACTGCCAGAGCCTTCCTAAAGTTCATAAGCTAATATTTCCCACTTTAGTAAAGATACTCCACAGCACTCAGCTGCTTTCATAACATATTCTCTTGCAACTATCTTTAAACATTAAATGGAACCCCTCCCCCAAACCTCCGCTACACAGACACACACACGCTGGAGGCAGACTCACTCTCAACTCTGCAGGCAGAAATCCGAACCTTGCTTTTGGCAAATAGGTTTGTTTGAACATGCGCACATGCACGTGGATAATCTATCCCCCTACTGGACAGCAGCAATTTCCAAGACGGGCAGGCCTCATGGTGCGCCCCAGGGAGTCTAGGAGAGTTCAAAGCTGCACACCACAGCTCACTGCAGCCTTGAATTCAGCCCAATCGCAGTCTGACCCAAGCAGGGGAACAAGCAACACAGGCCCTTCTTTCATCGTCTTCCTCAGCCCCAACCCCGACCTTTCTTGGCCTTGAGCCCATGCTGGGCCTCTGACACCGGCAGAAGGAAACCTAACAGAGAGCATGCCATGGTAATTATTTGAGAACTTGGCCTGAAGGCCTGAAGACATACCCAGAAGAATTCAGAAAATATCAAAAAGTTTAGGGAAAATTAAAAATGTAAAAATTTGACAGATCAAAGATAACCAATGTTTTGATTTAAAAATAGATGTTTCTTATCTACCAAACGAATGCATGAATTATAAAATGTATAAAAAATTCAGAGTTCAAGTGGTATAAAGTAATAAAGTAATAAATTTGTCTCCCTTTCCTGCCCACCCTCATTCCCACTCCCCAGAGTGGGAATTACTGATAAAAGTTCCTTGTGGGAAGGGGACCTTCAAGATGGCGGAGGAGTAAGATGTGGAGATCACCTTCCTCCTCACAAATACATCAGAAATACATCTACATGTGGAACAACTCCTACAGAACACCTATTGAACACTGGCAGAAGACCTCAGACTTCCCAAAAGGCAAGAAACTCCCCATGTACCTGGATAGGGCAAAAGAAAAAGGAAAAAACAGAGACAAAAGAATAGGGATGGGACCTGCACCTCTGGGAGGGAGCTGTGAAGGAGGAACAGTTTCCACACACTACCTTCACTGGCGGAGACAGGGTTGGGGCGGGTGGCATAGGTCGGGGGCAGCTTGGGAGCCGCGGAGGAGCGAGCAGCAATAAGGGTGCAGAGGGCAAAGAGGACAGATTCCCACACGGAGGATCGGTGCTGACCAGCACTCACAAGCCCGGAGGCTTGTCTGCTCACCCGCCGGGGCGGGCGGGGCCTGGGAGCTGAGGCTTCGGCTTCCGAGGTCAGATCCCAGGGAGAGGACTGGGGTTGGCTGCATGAACACAGCCTGAAGGGGGCTAGTGTGCCACAGCTAGACGGGAGGGAGTCTGGGAAAAAGTCTGGAGCTGCCGAAGAGGCAAGAGACCATTGTTTTGGGGGGCACGAGGAGAGGGGATTCAGAGCACCGCCTAAAGGAGCTCCAGAGACGGGTGCGAGCCGCGGCTATCAGAGTGGACCCCAGAGACGAGCATGAGATGCTAAGGCTGCTGCTGCAGCCACCAAGAAGCCTGTGTGCAAGCACAGGTCACTATCCACACCTCCCCTCCGGGGAGCCTGTGCAGCCCGCCACTGCCAGGGTCCCGTGACCCAGGGACAACTTCCCTGGGCGAACGCACGGTGCGCCTCAGGCTGGTGCAACGGCACGTAGGCCTCTGCCGATGCAGGCTCGCCTCACATTCTGTACCCCTCCCCCTCCCCACCTCTGGCCTGAGTGAGCCAGAGCCCCCGAATCAGCTGCTCCTTTAACCCACTCCTGTCTGAGTGAAGAACAGATGCCCTCAGGCGACCTACATGCAGAGGCAGGGCCAAATCCAAAGCTGAACCCCAGGAGCTGTGCGAAAAAAGAAGAGAAAGGGAAATTTTTCCCAACAGCCTCAGGAGCAGCAGATTAAATCTCCACAATCAACTTGATGTACCCTGCATCTGTGGAATACCTGAACAGACAAGGAATCATCCCAAAATTGAGGTGGTGGACTTTGGGAGCAACGATATATATATATATATATATATTTTTTCCTTTTTCTCTTTTTCTGAGTGTGTATGTGTATGTGTCTTTGTGTGATTTTGTCTGTATAGCTTCTCTTTTACCATTCGTCCTAGGGTTCTGTCTGTCCATTTGCTTGTTTTTTTTGTTTTTTGGATACTGTTTAGCACTTGTTATCATTGGTGGATTTGTTTTTTGGTTTTGTTGCTCTCTTCTTTCTTTCTTTTTTATTACTTTTTAATTTTTTAAATTTTAAATAATTATTTTTATTTTAATAACTTTATTTTATTTTTCATTTCTTTCTTTCTTTTTTTCTCCCTTTTTGCTGAGCCGTGTGGCTGACAGGGATTTGGTGCTCCGACCGGGTGTCAGGCCTGTGCCTCTGAGGTGGGAGAGCCAAGTGCAGGACATTGGTCCACCAGAGACCTCCCAGCTCCACGTAATATCAAATGGCAAAAGCTCTCCCAGAGATCTCTGTCTCAACGCTAACACCCACCTCCGCTCAATGACCGGCAAGCTACAGTGCTGGATACCATATGTCAAACAACCAGAAAGACAGGAACACAACCCCATCCATTAGCAGAGAGGCTGCCTAAAATCATAATAAGGCCAGAGACACCCCAAAACACACCAGCAAGCATGATCCTGCCCACCACAAAGACAAGATCCAGCTGCATCAACCAGAACACAGGCACTAGTCTCCTCCACCAGGAAGCCTACAAACCCCACTGAACCAAACTTAGCCACTGGGGGCAGCCTCCAAAAACAAGAAGAACTACGAACCTGCAGCCTGTGAAAAGGAGACCCCAAACATAGTAAGTTAAGCAAAATGAGAAGACCGAGAAACACACAGCAGATGAAGGAGCAAGGTAAAAACCCACCAGACCAAACTAATGAAGAGGAAATAGGCAGGCTACCTGAAAAAGAACTCAGAGTCATGATAGTAAAGATGATCCAAAATCTTGGAAATAGAATGGAGAAAATACAAGAAACGTTTAACAAGGACTGACCTGGAAGATAAAATAGTGGAAATAACTACTGCAGAGCAGAATAAAGAAAAAAGAATGAGAAGAACTGAGGACAGTCTCAGAGACCACTGGGACAATATTAAATGCACCAACATTCGAATTATAGGGGTCCCAGAAGAAGGAGAGAAAAAGAAAGTTACTGAGAAAATATCTGAAAACATTATAGTTGAAAACTTCCCTAATGTGGGAAAGGAAATAGTTAATCAAGTCCAGGAAATACAGAGAGTCCCATACAGGATAAATCCAAGGAGAAACATGCCAAGACACATATTAATTAAACTACCAAAAATTCAATACAAAGAAAAAATATTAAAAGCAGCAAGGGAAACCAACAAATAACATGCAAGGGAATCCCCATAAGGTTAACAGCTGATCTTTCAGCAGAAATTCTGCAAGCCAGAAGGGAGTGGCAGGACATATTTAAAGTGATGAAAGGGAAAGACCTACAGCCAAGATTACTCTACCCAGCAAGGATCTCATTCAGATTCGATGGAGAAATTAAAACCTTTAGAGACAAGCAAAAGCTAAGAGAATTCAGCACCACCAAACCAGCTTTACAACAAATGCTAAAGGAACTTCTCTAGGCAGGACACACAAGGGAAGGAAAAGACCTACAATAACAGACTCAAAACAATTAAGAAAATGGTAATAGGAACATATGTACCGATAATTACCTTAAATGTAAACGGATTAAATGCTCCAACCAAAAGACATAGACTGGCTGAATGGATACAAAAACAAGACCCATATATATGCTGTCTACAAGAGACCCACTTCAGACCTAGGGACACATACAGACTGAAAGTGAGGGGTTGGAAAGAGATATTCCATGCAAATGGAAATCAAAAGAAAGCTGGAGTAGCAATTCTCATATCACACAAAATAGACTTTAAAATAAAGACTATTACAAGAGACAAAGAAGGAGGCTACATAATGATCAAGGGATCAATCCAAGAAGATTTAACAATTGTAAATATTTATGTACCCAACATAGGAGCACCTCAATACATAGGGCAAATGTTAACAGCCATAAAAGGGGAAAGCGCCAGTAACACAATCATGGTGGGGGACTTTAACACCCCGCTTTCACTAGTGGACAGATCATCCAAAATGGAAATAAATAAGGGAACACAAGCTTTAAATTATACATTAAACAAGATGGAGTTAATTGATATTTATAGGACATTCCATCCAAAAACAACAGAATACACTTTCTTCTCAAGTGGCCATGGATCAATCTCCAGAATAGGTCATATCTTGGGTCACAAATCAAGCCTTGGTAAATTTAAGAAAACTGAAGTCGTATCACGTACCTTTTCTGACAACAACGCGATGAGATTAGATGTCAATTGCAGGAAAAAATCTGTAAAGAATACAAACACACAGAGGCTAAACAATACACTCCTTAATAACCAAGAGATCACTGAAGAAATCAAAGAGGAAATCAGGAAATACCTAGAAACAAATGACAATGAAAACACGACGACCAAAAATCTATGGGATGCAGCAAAAGCAGTTCTAAGAGGGAAGTTTATAGCAATACAATCCTACCTTAAGAAACAAGAAAAATCTCAAATAAACAACCTAACCTTACAACTAAAAAAATTGGAGAAAGAAGAACCAAAAAACCCCTAAGTTGGCAGAAGGAAAGAAAGCATAAAGATCAGATCAGAAATAAATGATAAAGAGATGACGGAAACGATAGCAAAGATCAATAAAACTAAAAGCTGGTTCTTTGAGAAGATAAAGAAAATTGATAAACCATTAGCCCGACTCATCAAGACAAAAAGGGAGAATACTCAAATCAATAGAATTAGAAATGCAAAGGGAACAGTAACAACTGACACTGCAGAAATACAAAGGATCATGAGAGATTACTACAAGCAACTATACGCCAATAAAATGGATAACCTGGAAGAAATGGGCACATTCTTAGAAAAGCACAACCTTCCAGGACTGAACCAGGAAGAAATAGAAAATATAAACAGAACAAACACAAGCACTGAAATTGAGACTATGATTAAAAATCTTCCAACTGACAAAAGCCCAGGACCAGATGGCTTCACAGATGATAGCAAAGATCAATAAAACTAAAAGCTGGTTCTTTGAGAAGATAAAGAAAATTGATAAACCATTAGCCCGACTCATCAAGACAAAAAGGGAGAATACTCAAATCAATAGAATTAGAAATGCAAAGGGAACAGTAACAACTGACACTGCAGAAATACAAAGGATCATGAGAGATTACTACAAGCAACTATACGCCAATAAAATGGATAACCTGGAAGAAATGGGCACATTCTTAGAAAAGCACAACCTTCCAGGACTGAACCAGGAAGAAATAGAAAATATAAACAGAACAAACACAAGCACTGAAATTGAGACTATGATTAAAAATCTTCCAACTGACAAAAGCCCAGGACCAGATGGCTTCACAGATGAAGTCTATCAAACATTTAGAGAAGAGCTAACACCTATCCTTCTCAAACTCTTCCAAAAGATAGCAGAGGGATGAACACTCCCAAACTCATTCTTCAAGGCCACTATCACCCTGATACCAAAACCAGACAAAGATGTCACAAGGAAGGAAAACTACAGGCCAATATCACTGATGAACATAGATGCAAAAATCCTCAACAAAATACTAGCAAACAGAATCCAACAGCAGTTTAAAAGGATCATACACCATGATCAAGAGGGGTTTATTCCAGGAATGCAAGGATTCTTCAATATACGCAAATCAATCAATGTGATATACCATATTAACAAATTGAAGGATAAAAACCATTTGATCATCTCAACAGATGCAGAGAAAACTTTTGAGAAAATTCAACACTCAGTTATGATAAAAACCCTCCAGAAAGTAGGCATTGAGGGAACTTACCTCAACATAATAAAGGCCATATATGAGAAACCCCCAGCCAACATCATTCTCAATGGTGAAAAACTGATACCATTTCCTCTAAGATCAGGAACAAGACAAGGTTGCCCACTCTCACCACTATTTTTCAACATAGTTTTGGAAGTTTTAGCCGCAGCAATCAGAGAAGATAAAGAAATAAAAGGAACACAAATCGGAAAAGAAGTAAAACTGTCACTGTTTGCAGATGACATGATTCAATACATAGAAAATCCTAAAGACTCTACCAGAAAACTACTAGAGCTAATCAATGAATTTGGTAAAGTAGCAGGATAAAAAATTAAGGCACAGGCTACAGTAATCAAGACAGTATGGTACTGACATAAAAACAGAAATATAGATCAGTGGAACAGGATAGAAAGCCCAGAGATAAACCCACACACATATGGTCACCTTTTCTTTGATAAAGGAGGGAAGGATATACAGTGGAGAAAAGACAGCCTCTTCAATAAGTGGTGCTGGGAAAACTGGACAGCTACATGTAAAAGTATGAAATTAGAACACTCCCTAACACCACACACAAGAATAAACTCAAAATGGGTTAAAGACCTAAATGTAAGGCCAGACACTATCAAACTCTTAGAGGAAAACATAGGCAGAACACTCTATGACATAAATCACAGCAAGATCCTTTTTGACCCACCTCCTAGAGAAATGGAAATAAAAAGAAAAATAAACAAATGGGACCTAATGAAACTTAAAAGCTTTTGCACAGCAAAGGAAACCATAAACAAGACAGAAAGACAACCCTCAGAATGGGAGAAAATATTTGCAAATGAAGCAACTGACAAAGGATTAATCTCCAAAATTTACAAGCAGCTCAATATCCAGAAAACAAACAATCCAATCCAGAAATGGGCAGAAGACCTGAATAGATATTTCTCCAAAGAAGATATACAGATAGCCAACAAACACATGATAGAATGCTCAACATCACTAATCATTAGAGAAATGCAAATCAAAACTACAATGAGGTATCACCTCTTATCAGTCAGAATGGCCATTGTCAAAAATTTACAAACAATAAATGCTGGAGAGAGTGTGGAGGAAAGGGAACCCTCTTGCACTGTTGATGGAATGTATATTGATCCAGCCACTATGGAGAACAGTATGGAGGTTCCTTAAAAAACTAAAAATAGAACTACCATATGACCCAGGAATCTCACTTCTGGGCATATACCCTGAGGAAACCATAATTCAAACACTGTCATGTACCACAATGTCCATTGCAGCTCTATTTACAATAGCCAGGATATGGAAGCAACCATGTGTCCATAAACAGATGAATGGATAAAGAAGATGTGGCACGTATATACAATGGAATATTACTCAGCCATAAAAAGAAACGAAATTGAGTTATTTGTAGTGAGGTGGATGGACCTAGAGTCAGTCATACAGAGTGAAGTAAGTCAGAAAGAGTAGAGTAAGTCAAAAACAAATACCATATGCTAATACATATATATGGAATCTAAGAAAAAAATGGTTACGAAGAACCTAGGCGCAAGACAGGAATAAAGATGCAGATGTAGAGAATGGACTTCAGGACACAGGGAGGGGGAAGGGTAAGCTGGGACAAAGTGATAGAGTGGCATGGACTTATATACACTACCAAATGTAAAATCGATAGCTAGTGGGAAGCAGCCGCATAGCACAGGGAGATCAGCTGGGCACTTTGTGACCACCTAGAGGGGTGGGAAAGGGAGGGTGGGAGGGAGACGCAAGAGGGAGGAGATATGGGGATATATGTATATGTATAGCTGACTCACTTTTTTATAAAGCAGAAACTCACACACCATTGTAAAGCAATTATACTCCAATGAAGTTGTTAAAAACAGAAAAAAGAAATTTCCTGGTGATTCCTTCCACATATTGCCTGCTGTATACAAGTGTATCTGTATATTCTTTTTTTTTTTCCCTCCCACAAATGGAAGCCATGGTTAAGACCACAGACTGTGGAGTCAGAATGACGGTTTGGATCCCCAACTCTACTAATTACTGGCTGTGTGCTCTTTGGCAAGTCACCTAATCTCTCGTGCCTCAGTTTCCTAATTTATGAAAGAGGGATAAATAATATTACTTACTGCATAGGGCTGTTATGAGAATTAAATGAGGTGCTAGATGCTAAGCACTTAACACAGTGTCTGGTACATAGTAAGTGCTATATAAATGTTAGTTTCAATTTTTTAAAATTTCATTGAGATGTATTTTATGAATCATAAAATTCATCCATTTCAGGTGTATCCAGTGATTTAATCAATCACAGAACATTTTATCCCCACAATGAGATCCTTCATGTTCATTTATAGTTAATCCCTCTTCCCTCCCCTAACCCTAGGCAACTGTGAATCTACTTTGTCTCCATAGATTTGCCTTTCCTAGACATTTCATGTTAGTGGAATCATACAATATATGGTCTATTGTTTCTGACTTCTTTCACTTCACAAAATGTTTTTGAGGTTCACCCATGATTTAACATGGATGTAGTATATTCCTTTTTATGGCAGAATTGTATTCCATTGTATGGATATACCATATTTGTCTATCCATTTGCCAGTTGGTGGACATTTAGATTGCTTCCAATTTTTGACTATTATGAAAAATGCTGCAGGAAACATTTCCATACAAGCCTCTGTGTGGACATATGTTTCCATTTCTCTTGAATAGATACCTAGGAGTGGAATTGCGGGGTTGTATGGTGGTTTTATGTCTAACATTTTGACAAACTGCCAAACTGTTTCCTAAGTGGCTGTGCCATTTTACATCCCCATCAACATCCGGCGACGGACGGTTCCCACTTCTCCATATTCTCGCCAACATTTGGTATCGTCTGTCTTACAATCATTCTGGTGAGCACAAAATGGCAATTCACTGTGGTTTTAATTTGCATTTTCCTAATGACTGTTGATGTTAAGTATCTTTTCATGTGCTTATTAGCCATTCATAAATCTTCTTTGGTGAAAAGTCTGCTCATTTCTTTTGTCCATTTAAAAAACTGGGTTATCTGTCTTCTTATTAACTTGTAAGAGTTCTTTGTGTATTCTGGATACAAGTCCTTTATCAGATATGTGTTTCATAAATATTTTCCCCTAGATTTGTTTGCTTTTTCATTTTCTTAATGGTGTCTTTTGAAGTACAAAATATTTGAATTTTGATGAGGTCCAATTTATCATATTTTTTTTCTTTTACGGACCATAGTTTTGGTGTCATGTCTAAGAAATCTTTGCTTAACCTGAGGTCCCATAGACCCTCTTATATTTTCTTCTAAAACTGTCATATGTTTTTAGCTCTTACATTTAAGTCTGACAAGTTTAGAGTAAATTTTTGTGTATGGCCTGAGATAAGACACTAAGATAATCTTTTTACATGTGCATGTCCAGTCATCCCAGAACCATTTGTTGAACATTCTTTCCCCCAGTGAATTGCCTTGATACCTCTGTCAAAAGTCAGTTTACTTTAAGTATTAGGATTTGTTTCTGAACCCTTAATAATATTCCATTGATCATTATGTTTATCCTTATGCCAGTACCACACTATCTTTCTTGATAACTATAGCTTTATGTTAACTTTTGAAATTGGAAAGTGAGGGTCCTCCAACTTTTTTCTTTTTCTCAAGATTATTTTAGATATTCTCGATTCCTTACATTTCCATATGAACTTTGAGCTCTCCTTGTCAATTTCTGCAAAATTCTGCTGTAATTTTGTCAGGGACTATATTGAATACATAAATCAATTTGGGGAGAATTACTGTCTTAACAATATTGAGTCTTCCAATTCAAGAACATGGAATGCCTGTCCATTTATTTAAATCCTCTTTAACTTCCCTCAGTAATGTTTTGTAATTACTAGTATACAAGTCTTGTGCTTTGTTTGGTAAAGTTATTTCTAAGAATTTTATTCATTTGTTGCTACTGTAAATAAAATTACATTCTTAATTTGAGTTTTGGATTGTTTGCTGCCTGTGCACAGAAATGCAGTTAATTTTCTTTACTGATCTTGTATTCTGTGGCCTTACTGTACTTCTGCTTTGTTTTGTGTATTCCTTAGGATTTCTATATACAAGATTATGTCATATGCAAATAGAGATAGCTGTACTTCTTTCTTGCCTAATTTCCTAGAACATCCAGTACAGTGTTGAACAAAAGTGATGAGAACAGGTATTCTTGTATCTTTCCTGATCTTAGGGAGAACTTTCAGGCTTTTACAGTTAAGTATGATGTAATGCCCTTTATCAGGTTAAGAAAATTCCCGTCTATTCCTAGTTTGTTGAATGTTTTTATCATGAAAGGGTGTTGTATGCTGTCAAATGCCTTTTCTGCATCTACTCAGATGATCATGTGGTTTTTGTCTTTTTTTTCAACTGAGGTGATATCTTACATTGATTGATTTTCATATGTTGAACCAACATTACATTACTAGGTTAAATCCCACTTAGTCACGGTGTATAAACCTTTCTATATATTGCTGGATTCAGTTTGCTGGTATTTTGTTGAGGATTTTTGTGCTATATTCATAAGGGATATTGGTCTGTGGTTTTATTGTGAAGTCTTTGTCTGATTTGGGTAATACTCGTCTCAGAATTAGTTTTTAGGTGTTTTCTCCTATAAGTTTGTGAAAGATTGGTATTAATTCTTCTTCAAATGTTTGATAGAACTAACCAGTGAAGCCATCTGAACCTGGGTTTTTCTTTGTGGAAAGTTTATTGATTACTACTTCAGACTCTACTTTTTATAAATCTCTTTAGATTTTCTATTTCTTTTAAAGTCAGTTTTGGTAGTTTGTGTCTTTCAGGAATTTGTCTATTTCATGTAGGTTATCTAATTTGATGTCATACAATTGTTTATGGTATTCCCTTATTTACCATACTTTTTTTCCTCTAAAGTTGATAGTATGTGTGGTCTTTCATTCCTGATTTTAGTCATTTGAGTCTTCTCTCTTTTTTCCTTGGTCAGTCTAGCTAAATGTTTGTTAATTTGTTGATCTTTCCAAAAACCCAACTTTGGTTTTACTGATTTTCTCTATTGTTTTTCTATTATCTAAGGCAATTAGTTCCACACTAATCATTTTTTCTTTTTAAAAAATTTTTATTGGCATATAATTGTTTACAATGTTGTGTTAGTTTCAGGTGCACAGCAAAGTGAATCAGTTATACATATACAAATATCCACTCTTTTTTAGATTCTTTTCCCATATGGGTCATTACATAGTATTGAGTAGAGTTCCCTGTGCTATACAGTAGGTCCTTATTAGTTATCTATTTTATATATAGTAGCATGCATATGTTAATCCCAATCTCCCAATTTATCGCTCCCCACTTTTCCCCCCTGGTAACCATAAAATTGTTTTCTATATCTGTAACTCTATTTCTGTTTTGTAAATAAGTTCATTTGTACCATTTTTTTAGATTCCACATATAAGTGATATCATATGATATTTGTCTTTCTCTCTCTGACTTACTTCACTCAGTATGACAATCTCTAGGTCCATCCATGTTGATGCAAATGGCATTATTTCATTCTTTTTTATGGCTAAGTAATATTCATTGTATATACTGGATATATTCTTTATCCATTCCTCTGTTGATGGACATTTAGGTTGCTTCCATGTCCTGGCTATTGTGAGTAGTGCTGCAATGAACATTGGGGTGCATGTATCCTTTTGGACCATGTTTTTCTCCAGATATATGCCCAGGAGTGGGATTGCTGGATCATATGGTAACTCTATTTTTAATTTTCTGAGGAACCTCCATATTGTTTTGCATAGTGGCTGCACCAATTTACGTTCCCACCAACAGTGTAGGAAGGTTCTCTTTGATCCACACTGTCTCCAGCATTTATTCGTAGACTTTTTGAGGATGGCCATTCTGACCAGTGTGAGGTGATAACTCATTGTAGCTTCGATTTGCACTTCTCTAATAATTAGTGATATTGAGCATCTTTTCATGTGCTTTTTGGCTATCTGTATGTCTTCTTTGGAGAAATGTCTCTTTCGATCTTCCACCCATTTAAAAAAAGTTTAAATTTATTTTTGGCTGTGTTGGGTCTTCATTGCTGTGTGTGGGCTTTCTCTAGTTGCATCGAGCAGGAGCTACTCTTCGTTTGCGTTGTGTGAGCTTCTCATTGTGGTGGCTTCTCTTTTTGCGGAGCATGGGCTGTAGGCACATGGGCTTTAGTAGTTGTGGCACACGGGCTCAGTAGTTGTAGCTCGTGGGCTCTAGAGCTCAGGCTCAGTAGTTGTGGCACACAGGCTTAGTTATTCTGCAGCATGTTGGATCTTCCCAGACCAGGATCGAACCCGTGTCCCCTGCATTGTCAGGTGGATTCTTTTTTTTTTTTTTTTTCAGTACGTGGGCCTCTCACTGTTGTGGCCTCTCCTGTTGTGGAGCACAGGCTCCGGACGCACAGGCTCAGCAGCCATGGCTCACGGGCCCAGCTGCTCCGCGGCATGTGGGATCTTCCCTGACCGGGGCACGAACCCGTGTCACCTGCACCGGCAGGCGGACTCTCAACCACTGCACCACCAGGGAAGTCCTTCTGCCCATTTTCTGATTTTTTTTTAAATTGAGCTGCGTGAGCTGTTTGTATATTTTGCAGATTAATTCCTTGTCGGTCACTTCATTTGCAAATATTTTCTCCCATTCTGTTTATGGTTTCCTTTGCTGCACCAAAGCTTTTAAGTTTAATTCAGTCCCATTTGTTTATTTTTGTTTATAATTTTCATTACTCTAGGAGGTGGGTCTAAAAAGATCTTGCTGATTTATGTCAGAGTGTTCTGCCTATGTTTTCCTCTAAGAGTTTGATGGTATCTGGCCTTACATTTAGGTCTTTAATCCATTTTGAGTTTATTTTTGTGTATGGTGCTAGGGAGTGTTCTAATTTCATTCTTTTACATGTAGCTGTCCAGTTTTCCCAGCACCACTTATTGAACAGGCTGTCTTTTCTCCATTGTATAGTCCTGCCTCCTTTGTCATAGATTAGTTGACTATAGGTGCATGGGTTTATCTCTCGACTTTCTATCTTGTTTCATTGATCTATGTGTCTCTTTTTGTGCCAGTACCATACTGTTTTGATGATTGTAGCTTTGTAGTATAGTCTGAAGACAGGGAATCTGATGCCTCCAGCTCCATTTTTCTTTCTCAAGATTGCTTTGGCTGTTTTGGATCTTTTGTGTTTGCATACAAATTGTAAAATTTTTTGTTCTAATTCTGTGAAAAATGCCATTGGTAATTTGATAGGGATTGCATTGAATCTGTAGATTGCTTTGGGTAGTATAGTCATTTTTATCTTTGCAGTGTTATATCATTCTTTGGCTTGCTTTGGGTTTAGTCTGCTCTTCATTTTCTAGCTTGTTAAGGTGAAAGTTTAGGTTATTGATGCAAGATCTTTCTTCTTTTTAAATTATAGGCATTTAAAGATATAAATTTCCCTGTAAGCACTACTTTAGCTGCATCCCCTAAATTTTGATGCTTGTGTTTTTATTTTAATTTAGATCAAAGTACTTTCTAGTTCCCTTGGAATTTCTTCTTTGACCCATGAGGTTTTTCGAAATGTGTTGTTTAATTACCAAATAGTGTTGATTTCCCTAATTTCCTTCTTTTGTTGATTTCTAATTTAACTCTATTTTGGTCACAGAACAGCCTTTGTATGATTTAACTCTTTTTAAGTTTGTTAATACTTGTTTTGTGGCCTAGCATAAGTCTATCTTGAACAATGTTCCATGCGCACTTGAAAAAATATGTATTCCACTGCTGTTAAGTACAGTGTTCTATAGATTTCTGTTAGGCTGATTTGGTTGATAGTGTTGTTAATGTCTTCTATATCCCCGTTGATCTTCTGACTAGTTTTTCTACCCATTATCGAATGTGGGATATTAAAGTGTCCAACTATTATTGTTGCATTATCTATTTCTCCCTTCAGTTATATTAGTTTTAGTGTCATGTATTTTGAGGCTCTTTTGTTAAGTGCATGTTATCTCTTCCTGCTGAATAGACCCTTTTATCATTATAAAATATTTCTCTTTGATTCTAATTACAATTTTTGTCTTAAAAGCTCTTTTGTCTGCTATTAATATAGCTATTCCAGTCTTCTTTTGTTTACGGTTTGCATATCTTTTTGCATTACTATTTGTATATATTTTTTCCATCTTTTTACATTTAAACTATTTGGGTCTTTAAATATACTTGTAGACAGTATATAGTTGAATTATGTTTGTTTTTATCCATCCTGTCAATCTCTGTCTTTTAACTGGAACGTTTACTTCATTTATGTTTAATTTAATTGCCGATAAGGAGGGGCTAACTTCTGCCATTTTGCTATTTGTTTTCTGTATGTCATATCTTTTTGTACCTCTGCTCTTCTGTGACTTCCTTCTTTTGTAATAAAAGGATATTTTCTAGGGTACCATTTAAATTACTTTGTTGTTTCTTTTACTATACATCTTTCAAGTTATTTTCTTAGTGGTAGCTCTAAGGATTACAATTAATATCTTAAAACAATGTAGTTTAGATTAATACTAACCTAATTTCAAAATTATTCAGGAACTTTGTCCAATATAATTCCATTCCTTTTGAGCTATTATTGTCATAGAAATTACCTCTTTACACATTTTTAGTCCACCAACACAGTTTTATAATTACTTCTTTATGCAATTGTATTTTAAATAGGGTAGGAGAGGACAAAATTTACCAAAAAGTACATTTATACTATCTTTTATATTTACCTACATAGTTACCTTTTTTCGTGGTCTTTATTTATTTGTGTGGATTTGAGTCACTGCCTAGTCCTTTCATTTCAGACTGAAGGATTCCCTTTATTATTTACTGCATGTCATGTCTGCTGGTAAAAATTCTTTCAGTTTTTGTTCATCTGGAAATGTCTTAATTTTTCCTTCATTTTTGAAGAATAGCTTTGTCAAATATAGAGTTTTTGGTTGACAGTATTTTCCTTTCAGTTCTTTGGCTATGTCATCCCTCTGCATTCTGGCTTCCATGGTTTCTGATGAGAAGTCCATTGTTAATCTTACTGAGGATCCCTTGTACATGATGAGTCACTTCCCTCTTGCTGCTTTCAAAAATCTTTCTCTTTGTCTTTCAACAGTTTGACTATGATGTGTCTGGGTGTATATCTTCTTGGGTTTATCTTACTTAGACTTTGTTGAGATTACTGGATGTGTAGATTAAAGATTTTCATGAAATTTGGGGAGTTTGTGACCATTATTTCTTTAAATATTCTTTCTACCTTCTTCTCTGACCCCTCTTCTCCTGGAACTCCCATTATGTGTATGTTGGTGTGCTTGATAGTGTCTCACAGGTCGGTGAGGCTCTGTTCATTTTTCTTCATTCCTTTTATTTTCTCTTACTCAGACTGGATAATCTTAATTGACCTATCTTGGGTTCTCTGATTCTTTCTCCTGTCAGCTCAAATCTACTGATGAACACTTCTAGTGAATTTTTCTTTCAGTTATTTTACTTTTCAACTCCAGAATTTCTATTTGGGTTTAAAAATATCTCTCTTTTCATTGATATTCTATATTTGATGAGGCATCATGGTCTTACTTGTCTTTAATTCTTTAGACATGGTTTCCCTTAGTTCTTTGAACATATTTATAACAGCTTATTTGAAGACTTTGTCTAGTAAGTCCAATGTCTGAGATTCCTTAAGGAGAGTTTCTATTGACTGCTTTTTCCCCCTGTATATGGGCCATATTTTCCTGTTTCTTTGTGAGTCATAATTTTTGTTAAAAACTGGACATTTTAGATAATATAATTTGGCAACTCTAGATCACATTCTCTCCCATCCCAGGATTTTTTTGGTTGTCGCTGTTTCGTTAGTTTGTTTTTGCTGTTCTTTTGTTTAGTGACTTTTCTGGACTACTTCTATTGTATTGCTTCTAGTGCATGGCCATGCAATTCTCTACTCCGTTTAGCAATTAGATGATGATTCATCAAATATTTCCTTAAGTGTCTTGAATCAATAATTTGTCCATCCTTTTCCTAGCAGGGCATGTTGGGGGTGGGGATCTGTACTGACTGGGGCATGCCTTCAACACTCAGGCAGGCAGTTTACAACTCTGCCTTAGTCTGTACTTCTGGCTTGCATAGAGCCTTAAGGTCAACCAGAGATGGGAGTTTGGTGTCCTCTCAGGTCTTTCCAAGGCATATACACCGTGCTGCACATACACATAGACTTCCAGATCCCCAGGATTATGTCAGAGCTCTTTAAAGGCCACTGTTGGTCATATCCTTCTCTAGATCATTTTTTTTAATTAAAAGAATATTTTTTTTTTACAAACCGTTGTGACAAGGACTGACTTTCACCTAGATCATTTTTATTTTTATTTTTATGTTTTTGGCTAGGCTCTTGGTTGCCCAAACTATTATAGTTATCTCAGGCAGCTGTGATTAACCAATTGCTGCTGACTGCATTCAACAAATGCTCTGCAGATGGGGCTTGTCCTGTGGAGCAAGCTCTGAGTCAGGTCATATAATGAAAACACTCTATGAATGGGACTTTCCAGGGAGCTGTGAGACAGGTTAAATAATGACAATGTTCTGGGGATGGGAACTTCTGAAGAGCGTCCGACTCAGTTTGCTCTCTCTGGTGGCTGTAATGCTGTCGCTGTTTTCTTTACAGCTACTATGCTGTGAGTTTGCTGTTTTTCAAGGCTACTGTGGAACTGGGGAGAGGGACATGGGAGTAGGTCAAGGTAAAAATGCCATAAAGTGTTCTTATAGAGGTTAAACAGTTTTTCTTGATTAAATGACCCTCAGATTACTTCATCCCTTTGGGTAATTTCCAGATTTCTGAAAAAGTTGATTTTATAATTTTGCCAGTATTTGTGTTGCTTTTATGCTAGAGTGGATTTATAGAAGCCCTCACTTGGACATTCTAGAAGTCCCACATGGTTAGCTATTACTTTATTATTCAAGCTTCTCCTTAGCTTACTTTTTTTCCCATTTAATGATGCCTCTTGATTTTTCTATATCAGGTCATACAGACCTTCTGTATTGTTCAAGAGTAGGGATGAGACATATTTATTTAACGAGGCCCTATCACTGGACCATTTACTTTTTTTCCCCAGTACAATCAATGCCACAAATACTCTTTTGAATTATCTTTTATATATATTGCAAGTATATGTCTTTAGGTTAAATTCCCAACTGAGGAATAGCTAGTCAAAGAGGATGTGCAGTTCTAATTTTGATTGATATTGCCAAATTGCCCTCAAAATAGCTACACTAATTACACTATCTCTACTACTATATCAAAGTGCCTTTTTCACATATATGTGCCAACACTGAGATTCCTAATTTTTGCTAATTCAATAGTTCAGAAAATGGTGCCTCATTTCATTAATTCACTATTTATTTATTTATTTTGTGGTACGCGGGCCTTTCACTGTTGTGGCCTCTCCCGTTGCGGAGCACAGGCTCCGGACGCGCAGGCTCAGCGGCCATGGCTCACGGGCCCAGCCGCTCCGCGGCATGTGGGATCTTCCCGGACCGGGGCACGAACCTGTGTCCCCTGCATCGGCAGGCGGATTCTCAACCGCTGCGCCACCACGGAAGCCCCACTTATTTATTTTTAAATTGGTTTTAATGCTATATATATGATTAAGCAGCTTAGTATAAGGCTGACTCTCTGCTTACCTCATACACATGGTTTGAAAGGTCCTTTGGATTGAAGCTTTGTTATAATGAGCAAGAGGAGAGGAAAAAAATGTTGTAGATGTGGGAGCATCATAGAATATGCCTTATTACCAAGGTGGCTTTTCCAGTGGTTTGCAGAAGCTGTCTGGGGATAAAGCCATGAATCAAAACCTGCTTTTGCCATTGTTTCATGGATTTGGATAACTTTACACCATTAAAACGCATTGTGATTGTTGGAAAAACTGAAGTTCTACACCCTGGAATTTGGCAGAATGACTCAGGATGGTGAACGCAGCTCCCTCTTGTAAATTGCTATGAGGCACTGGTAAGCTCTGACTAGAACTTATAGCTGCTTGTGTACATTTAAGCTAGCTACTGGTGACCTTTTTCTTCCACAGCTGCAACTAGAAAGAACTGCACATGCTTTGGGCTCACAAATGTTTTGTAGAGGATATGAAAAGAATACTATTATTCAAAAGTATTGTATGAGAAAAGTATAGAGAAGGAAAGAGTGATGTTTAAAGTGAGGTTACAAAGACAGGGAAAAAAAAATCAAAGGTCTACAATGGAGGGCCTGATATACCTAAATGCCAGGTAAAGTTCAGAGAGATTTATTATGACAACTGTAAAGAAAACATCTCCCTTGTCTAGGCTGATGTCTTCAATTACATTTATTGTCTTTTGGGCATTAGCATGGTTTCCAAAAGCCATGCCAAGTTTGGTTAATACATAGCTTATTCTTTTACATCTTCCATATATGGCCATTCCCAGACTATGGATATTGTGCTACAAAATCAGGCCAGTACGTAGAGGAACTGAGTTGGGAGCATGCAGGAATTAGGGGTGGAGGGGAAGATGAGCAGCCCTCACTATGCTACCACCATTAACTCTGTGGTGAACTTGAAAAATTTGCTTACTGTCTCAGTTTTCAAATCTCTTGAGTGAGGCAAGGAAGTAGCATGGAATATGGAAGCATTATAAAAGCATTATGGTGGGTTTTACTATGATCACATACTCTTCAGGGAAATTGAACTTGATCAATTAAGCCTCTGATAAAGGGCTATACTTTAAATATTTTTTTCTTCTCACAATAATTCTGTAATTTTGTGCCTTAGTGAGTAAAATAAAAATCATATAATCACAAAGAAACAAAAAGCTAGTACTTTCCCTTTTAAATGTAGATAGTTAATATAACATAGTGGTTTGGTGCATGGGCTTTGGAGCCAGACTGCCTGCCTTCATATCCTGGCTCTGTCACTTACAGAGTCTGTGACCTTGGGCAGTGTCTCAGTTTCTTCATTTGTAAAAGAAAAATAATAATAGTTCCTACTTCATACACAGGCTTAATGTGAGGATTAAATTACTTAATATAAGAAAAGCACTTAGTCCTGGGCAGATAGGAAACACTCAGTAAATATTAGCTATTATTGTTATTATAACAATAAAATTCTCTCCTTTGCCCAGGCATCTAACAAGAGCCAGGAAGGCAAGTAGAGGCAGAGAGCTGGTATGTATGGGAGCAACAAAACCAGAGGCATTCCTACAATCCCACTAGGGAGGTCACGGTTCTGATGATGGTGTTGCTGACATACAAGTCAGGAATTATTCATACTATCAGGGATATGTCAATGTTATTCAAAATGTGTTCCTTGAACCACTTGCATCAGAATCACTAAGGGAGGGAAGAACTGATAAAATGCAGATTCCGGAGCTTAATCCCAAACCTACAGAATCAGAATTTCTGGTCCTTGGAACCAAGACTATACATTTTAAACAGATACCCCAGAAACTTCTGATGCAGGGTAAAGTTTGAGGACCACTGGATCAGGCTATGTTTAGATATGGTTTGGTCAGAACACAGTAAGCAGCTAGTAACACTGACAATAATGTCAAATGGTAGTAATATTTGAATTCATATTGAGCTTGACCCAGGAGCTGCTCTGACTTCATTTGCTTCTGCTCTCAGGCTAATCTTTTATGTAATTTTGGAACTCAGGTGGCAAGATATCCTGTTTCTGGACATGATAAACAAATTTTTAATTCCTAGTTCTATAAGGCTTCTGTCAAATAAAAGTTTGACTGCTGGCTGTGGCTCTCCATTTTACCAGTAGGGAGCACAGTCAGTCTATTGATCTTAGGCTTGGTATAAAAAGGAAGTCTGAGATGGCCTCTTCTCTATTTTAGTATGGAAATCTTTTCCTGGGGGTTGGATAATAAGAGAAAAGGGCCATTTCTGTGTGGGGTAGGAATGTGACCCTCTGGGTGCAATTGTTCATTTTTCAAAGATGACACAGAATGAAACTTTTAAAATGAAAAGTTTTATATCTGAAAAATGTGGTCTCCTAGACATGCCACTCTATAAAATGAAATAGAGCCCTTCTTTCATGAGAAACTTGCCTTCCAATTGAGCACTTTGGAATAGGGTGTGAAATGTAGAGAAATGTGTAAGAAAAATTATGAGATGTTGAAGTCTTCTATTTTTGAAAACAACGTGCTTTGGCATGTAGAATTAGACACCTGGAGGGAAATATTTGAAAGCTTGATGAAAGATAAATTTCAATTTTCTGTGGTTCGAGGTGTTTTTTTCTCAGCTCCTACAGACCATTTAATTATCACTAAAAAGAAACTGTAATGACAAGGGTTTGGGGCTTTGGGAAAAAGCTAAAACACAGATCAGTTTTCCCTCCCCTCCTCCCAATCCCCCAAAGTCAAAATATCTGCGACCATGAGAGCAAAACCCTCAAATGAAAACCTTTCTCATTGTTTTCTGTACAACTTCTCATAAACTCAAAGGGAAGGATTTATTCATTAATAAAATGTAGACATTAGGAAAACAAGTTTTAGAAAAAAATTGGACTGAAAATCAAGACAAGTAGAATTTCTGTGAAAAAAATCTCTCAAGACTTGAAGTGGGCTTCATTCTTGAGGTGGCTAAACATGACAGTGTGTCAAAACACTGGGGAATGTTGGTTAATATTTATTGAATGCCCACAATGAATGTGCTGTAAGGAATCAGTTTGTGTTGGTTGGCCTGAACACTGTGAATAAGTTTCAAACTAATAAATTTTTTTCTTTATTTTTTCTCTGGTGGCCTAAATAGTCATCGTAGTTTCTCTGAATATAAAGGCTTATGCTCCTGGGATTGGTCTATAAATTGGTTACAGCCTTTTATATCTCCAAAGCCATATTCATTGGGATGATGGATAGGATCCATTGATGGGGTAAAAAATGAAGATTCAGAAAAATAAGTGTGGATTATCGGCTACTTGAAAGCAAAGGGAAATTTCCCTGGGTGACAGTAAAATATAACTTGTTTTTTTCTGGCTTTAGACTCTCACATCTGCTCTGTATATGATGTGGCATGAAATTTACTCTGCTCTACTAGATACGTTTTAATTCCCCAGAATGCAGAAATGAACTTTCTCTAGTCAGTTTGTCTGTCAAAACAAAACTTCTTTGATGAAAAATATTCATTTTATAAAGTTCTTCCTCCAAAAACTGATGAGGAGTTTTGAAAAGAAAAGCCTGTTCCCGTGCTTTTCTTCAAAACGGTGCTCTATTTTGATTCCAAAATAAGAGCTATAGTGGTTTGAAAGTATTTTTCTTCTGTCCTCTTTCCAACCAGTTCTTAATCTCCTTGTATGTCTCCTCCACCCTTTTTCTGGTAAAAATGAAAAACAAATAAAAATCTTGCAAGAGATAATGGTAAATAGAATTATTGGCTTTGTGACATACTACTATCTTTGTTTATAATCTACAGGCTACAGCAAGTGCATTCCATTGTATCAACTTAGATGTGTGGGGTTAGTCCTCGGCAAAATTGTGAAGTAAGCAAAACTGGTTTTGGCTCTCTCCCTACCCTCAGCCTTTTGACCTGTAGTGTCCTGTGGATGCTTTTTCTTAACATGTTCTTTGGTTTCCCCAGTAATATATTTTTTTCCCTTTACTTATGGCCACATTCTTCAGAGAAACAAGTCTCATAGACTTGTTTGTGATCATATGGGAATGGGTCTTCATTTGTTAATGTTTTACCACTTTCTAAGTAATATTTGCATTTAACAGAGATTTTGAGAGACAGCAACTTAATGCAAAAAGGAAGACTTTAATAATAGGGATTCTAGATCCTGTAACAAATTACTTTGTGTGGCCAATATTGGCAACTGCCTCCCCCAGCATGACTTCTCACTTCTTTCTCAGTAACAGAAACATGATTTCATTTGGTGTGATAATGCGCCTAGAACAAAGACTATTACCAGTCTCCTTTGAAGCTACATTTGGCCATGTGGCTAAGTTCAGGCTGACAACAGGTAAGCTGAAATCTCCCTAAAAAGATAGAGGGTGGCTTTTTGTCCTGACCAGCTTCTTTGTGATGACAATCTGGAATGTAAACATGATGACTAGAACTGGAGTTAGCTCAGATCATGAGTTGTCCTTGAGGATGGAAACCATATACTGAGGATGGTACATGGACTACCTACTTCTACCTTGTTTCAGTTATGTCATTTGGGGATTTTCTGTTATATGCAGCTGAACTTGATTTTAAGGGACAAACATCTTTTGGAAATCAGGGCTTTGTGGTGTCTCTTAGCAAAATCGGTAGGTTAATTCTGAGAAAACCGTCACTGTTGGCTTTTGAAAGAGATAAGTTCTCGGTCTCTGAGAGCATATGGAGAATTCTTGCTCTCCTGAATCCTTCTGAAAAAAAAATCTGTCTTATACTTTCTTAATTGTTTAGAGGGCACAGATTTTTTTCATTCCAAATATATTGTGAATGAATAGACAAGAAAGAGGATAACCTATCTGCCATGGCACCGTATCTAGCAGAGTGAAATGCTGGGTTCTGCCTATCTTGTTGATCATATTAGTGTAACAGTTACCCTAGATTGACATGGCCCTGATAGAAAGACACTCTCACAGAGAGAAGTAGTCTGGAGGAACAGAAAATGTAAAAGGTCAACCACAAACCATTCTGATTTGAACAGGATATGATTTAGTATAACCAAAACATCAAAAGCTATTATTGGGAACATGGGGGATTTACATCACGGTGGTACACCAGACAGATACACAGGGCTAGAACAACATTGCTGTGAAGAGGCAACCCCTACCCCAAGGGATGGATTTCAGTGGACACAGTGAATTTGTGGGTCAACATGCCACTTGGGCCCCTTTGCAAAATAAACAGGCTCAAGTCCCTGTGTTCTATTTGTAGCTAGTCACATTGCTGCTTTTTACTCTCTGTTTCAGCAACTCAACCATAACTAGGGCCTGGACTCTAAATCCCCTACCTTTGGCAAATGTCTTATTCTTGGCTCACTGATGATTGATATGGGTATGAGCTTGAATTGTGTTTTAGTAGCCAACATCTCTGTAAGACCAGCAGAAACACTGCTGTCAGTGGAAAGTTCAGAATGGCAAATGATAGCACCAGCAGGGAAGGATAAATATAAACAATATATTCATGTAACTGTTAGAGTTCATCTCAGCACTATGGACTCACTGGTGTTTATTTGTTTGTTTTGGTTGAGGGATTTATTGTGGCTTGGTTGGTTTCCCGTGGTGCAATGTGCCTCTATCTTTCTGAGCCTCTTTAGCAAGGACAATAGGTTCAAGTGTCAAATAAGTGCATGGAAGAAAAAATAGGCAAATGGGACCCAAATATCAAAGCAGTAAGTATTCAAGTGACTATTCACTCATTAGGCTACAAATGCCAGAGTTGATTATTGATCTGAATTGCAGTACTTGGGTAAGTAGCTTTCAGGCAAATTAATTAAAGATACCAGAGGAGACTTAGAAGCAGGATTTTTGAATGAGCCACAGATAATTTTTGTGTGTACATTCCTACATGGTTTTTAATATGGAACCACTTTTCTTTCTTGTTAGGGAACAGCATGGTGTCAGCAAAATTAAGCCATGGAATGAAACTTCTTCAAAAAAGGAAAGCCAAAATGAAATCGTTTTTTAAGTGTATAAATAAAATAGATCCACGCATTTCCTGACAGCCTGAATGAGAAGGTCCATATTTATCTCAGTAAGCTTTCAGCGTTAGACTTTAGGAGCCAAAGTGACAGTTTTGGGCTCAGCCAGACAGTGAGCCTTATATATAAAGACTCAAAATAGATTTCCTTTGCCCCTAGTCCTGCCAAAGAGCCATTTTAGGTGTGCAGGATGGCACTGAGCACACTAATGCATAGTGCCCTTCTGCTGAGTGGGAACAATGGATAACTTCACCTCACCTGACTTATCTTGATTGGAATTTAGATTCCCAAAGAATCTAAAAGGTGATATGATAGTTCCTGTGATTTCACAGCAGATGTGTTTTTTTGCCTTTTTTTTCTTTTTTATACATGGAGTCATTGAAAATTGAGAAGAAAATGCAAAAAGCCTGCATTTGTATAAAGGAAATAGATAATTGAGCTGTGGGCCATCATTGATGCTTTTGATCATTCTGGGATTAGAGGAATTCTTCAAACTTGTAGAAACAGACTGTCAAAAGATAAGAAGTACAAAAATGGATTTAAGTAAGATAAGAACTTTCATCCTAAATTTCAACAGAACTCAAGGCCAAGTTTTTGTAATGACATTCTGAAGAGTCTTGTAGCTGTGCTCTCTTTTTCTTCTACCTTCTTCCCTCTCTTCTTTATCATTTCTTGCTTTCAACTAAAAAATTAAAGACCACTTACATGCTTTTGATACTGTGCTGGGTTCTGGACAGAGCAAAATGGGGGAGAGTATGAGCCCTTTTTAGAAAAGAACTTGCAGGTTAAACTCATATGTAAATGGTATGTGCGTTGAGTGATATATTAACTTATACAGGCATAGAATAAAGTAGCGAAGACTGAGTTTTCACGTCTAGGTAAAAGAAAAATGGGATTTTTTCAATCTCTTCCAATTGGTGAGAGAAAAGTCTGTAAAGGAGGTGGGATGACTGCACAAATAGAGCATGAAGCTAATGTACCTGAGATAAGCAAAGGGGGAGGGTAGGGTAGTGGGAAGATAAAAGGGATGTGGGATGGTGGTTAAGGGTGGTTTGAGGAAGGACTATTTGATTGCAGGTGAGGCCCGATCTTTAATGTAGTAAGTACCTATTATGGACTTTCAGGGAAGGAAATGGCATTCATAAAATCTATAAGTGAAAAATCAACTTGTGTAAAAGCATTTATTTTCGCTTCAGTCTGTAGCCTGGGAACTTCAGCAGGGAGGAGGTTGTAACAGCTGTGCGAAGAAATAACCTGTGGCCTGGACCAGAGCATAAATTGAGGGGTGGTTTAAGAGGACAAGCTGGAACTATTTGGTGAGCGACTGGAGTGGAGGACAGGGATACATTAAAACTGGGCGGGAGGGAGACGCAAGAGGGAAGAGATATGGGAACATATGTATATGTATAACTGATTCACTTTGTTGTAAAGCAGAAACTAACACACCATTGTAAAGCAATTATACTCCAATAAAGATGTTTAAAAAAAAAGATCAGAGAAAAAAAAAAAAAAAAACTACTGCAAGGTCTCTGGCCTGGGAGGTCGGAGCTCCTTTGGCATCATTCCTTGTGATGAGAGTCTGGCCTTAGGGAAGGGTGGTGGAAGGAGCAGAGGAAACTCTAGCATCAGTGGGGTTGGTCTGAGAGAAGTATAAGGCATGATATAAGGAGTCTATCTGCGCATGCCTTGAATAAGGGGCAAAAGTCTATGATGGGAGAGCGATACCATACTTTCTTCTTGTCCAACCTGGCCTAGGCCTATATGAAGTGACAGACTCATGTGTTTGGGTTTGTTTGTTTGCTGTTTTGGTTTCTTTTTCCCTAAGTGTGAGATGATTTGAATTTTGTTTTTAGCATGTCCTTGTGTTTTCTTTTGAAATTCATGGTCTAAGGGGATCCACATTTTCCCAGTGTGAGATTATGTGGAGGTCAAGGTATCGCATTTGAACAAGAAATGCTTCCTGAATTAATGTGAGTAGGAACCTTTAGCCTTCACATGTGATATGAAAACTTCTATAATTCTTGTGTGTGTGTGTGTGTGTGTGTGTGCGTGCACACACATGTATATAGCATGCCATATACAACTGTAGTTAGTTGTGTATAAGTTTCTGTATATGGGCTTGTATACTTGGGCATCTTATTTTTCTTGGGCAATAAGGACAATGCCTTCTACTTCATTTGTATCCCCTACAGAGGGTAGTATATATAGTACAGTGTAGACTGCATCAAATTGAGTGTCTCAGGAACTTAAAATTATTGGTCAATCTTAAAAACCAATGTTAAAAATGAAAAATTTATTTAAAAATGATAGAGAACATTGTAAAGTCATACAACCTCAAATTAATCTCCTATCTTTTACATTTTTCTATTTCAACTACAAATTAATGCCCATTATGATAAATGAAGTATTCCAAAATTTTCAGATGTCTTTTAAATCATGAATAAAGAAAGAAAATATTTTCAGTGACGTTGCATTGTTAGATATATTTTATTGTGCTCTCGTCCTGTGAAAATTGGTAATCTAAGTATGGCATGTATGTTAATTATGAATTAATGACTGGCTAATCTTAACTCAGCCTTGGGCAAATCTGCTTCTATTTGCTTCCTCAACTGTTCAGTGGGGGAAAATGACTCCTGGCCCACAGGCATCTTGAAGATTTTGCTCTTCGAAAATGGAGAGTGCCAGACAGATATTTTCATGACACAATAACTTTGAAGTTGAGCAATGAAGGGGCTACCTTCCAATGAAACTAGAAGGGGTGACAGATGGGTATAGCAAGAATTTTGAAACTAGAACTGGCTGGGACTCCAAGTTTAACATTACCCTCTAACTGCTTCTTCTCCTCTCTGCTTTGCCCCTTTTCCTATCCCCAAGCAAAGTATCAGGTGATCAAAAACTAGGCCTTACCCTTCTTTTAAGAAAGTGCCATACTGCTAGTTTCTTGTGGTTTTGGAGGAAAAACAAAATCCCGTTTGACTCCTCACTTCAGTAATGTCCTATAATGCCTGTTTCTGTGAATGATATTTATGGGTCCCCATTTTCCAGGTTATTGCCTTGGAAAGTTATGTAACCAGACACTGATCTAAAAGAGAAGTCATACCTGAAGTTTATGAAGTATTGAATTTGTCCAAAGTTGAGTTCTTGTTCACAGGAGGAGAGCCTGGGACCCTTTTTGCTAGGTTAGCTTTCTCCTTTGCTGAGTCTGAGCACTTAGAATATTTTAGTGTTGGCCTGCTGTGACTCACTGCCTGTCCAGTGGCTTAAGAGATGCTTAAGCAAGTCCACTATATGTCTCTCACATAACTAAACACTGGGGTATGCACAAAAGGATACATTTTTTTTAGGCATCAGTTATGGGGTCATTTTATCATCAGCCCTTATTTCCACTTTCTCAGTACCGCCTAGTAAAATACAGTATTTGAGAATCCTTATGCTTTGCCCTTTCCTACTTCCCAAACCTGATGAAATGCAAGTTTTCATTGTTGTCTTCCACGTGAGACGGATCTGCTCCATTTCAGTTGCAGGGAATATTCTTAACAAACACTTACACAGTGTGTTCAGCAGCAATCAGGCCATTGATGATGATGTAGAAGTTTATTAGAACATGAAGAGAAGAATTACCTACAAGTAATTCTGGAGTACTGGCTACCAGGAGCCAAAAGCCTCATAGGCAGAAATTCATTGAATAGCATGCATTTATTATATGTTGGCTGCCAGAAGTTTCAGCACTCGAGCTCAGACTTGCTATTAAACCCTCCCCAGCATGCGGGCCACCCACCAGTTGCAAGGCATGATGACACGACAGATAACCCGCCCTCCTTGGTAGCAGTATGGATACGGGTAGTAACCTAGTAAAGGTTCACAGACGCGGCGGCAGTAGCGGTTGCCTCGACGGCAGTAAATACAACAATAACCTCTCTCATCCAGCATGGGGTCGAATTCTATTCCATTTTCAGTCTGAAAGAAGAAGAAGCCAGTGTTGGAGGGGGCAGGTTCACTAGGAAGAGGTCTACCAAGCAGGGGAGGAGTATAAGACTATAGGAGTTAGGGACTGGTGAGCAATTAAGTTCCTGAGCCTGATCTTGGAGATACATCAATGGATTAGATCACGATTGATTTTATTTTTTTTAATTAAAAAAAGTTTAGAACAACTTTATTGAGGTATAGTTGATTTACAATGTTGTGTTAATTTTTGCTGTACAGCAAAGTGATTCAGTTATACATATATTCTTTTTCATATTCCTTTCCATTATTGTATATTACAGGATATTAACAAGATTGATTTTGAACGAGTCTTCTAGGGATTCCAAGCTTCTTAAATACTTTTTTCTTAAAGCAATGATCATTATCCTTTCAGTGACTTTGATCTGAGGGGTAGTGAGTTTTGTGAAGGCTCTTTGTTTTTCCTCTAACAAGAAAAACGTGAACAGAACTCACATAGTCACTGATTGGGAGTTCTTCCTCACTTGCTGCTTGTCTGGCGTGGCGGGTCTTCACCTTCACTTGAGGGACCACCCACTGCTCATTTTGTTCAATGCCTTTTTTTTCATTGGTAAGAAAATGAAGGTCTTCACCATCCTCCTCAAAGTCTTGTAACTCTGAAACTAAGGTAATAAACACAAAGTTGTGATACAACTGCTTTGCTTGGGGAACTAGCATTTGGGGATAGAGATTTTCATTGTGTCTTCTCACTGCCATCATTTAGGCATGAATGAAGCACTTTTCCAAGCTCTGGCAGGTGATATCTTATGGAGATCTAACAAAAGAAATTTGAACATTCCCATGTACATAGACTTCTTTGCTCGTTTGGCATCACTTACTGCTTTGCCTTATTAGCATATTAAATTAAAAACTGAGGGCAGGGGACTTTGGTGTCTCCCACAATGAGTTTACTCGCGGCAGGTGCTCAGTAAATATTTTTTTGGTTGCCTGGTTTGATTCAGTGCCCTCTGTCCTCCTTCCTCATCCCTTCTCTTTCCTGTCTTAAAAAATTTTTAACTTGGTATTTAGAAATTATCTTAGATTTACAGAAGAGTTGCAAAGATAGTACAGAGTTTCTGTATACCTTTCACCCAATTTCCCCTAATGTTAGCATCTTACATAACCACGGCACAATGATCAAAACTAAGAAATTAGCATTGGTACAATACCATTAACTAAACTACAGACTTTATTCAGATTTCATCATGATTTCCACTAACGTCCTTTAGGAGAAGAATGCTGAAGCAGAAGTTGTAGTAATTGCACTTAGTTGCTTTTTTTTTGCTGGTTGGGTCTTTGTTGCTGCGAGTGGGCTTTCTCTAGTTGTGGGGAGCGGGGGCTATTCTTCATTGCGGTGCGGGGGCTTCTCATTGCTGTGGCTTCTCTTGTTGAGGAGCACGGGCTCTAGGCACATGGGCTTCAGTAGTTGCAGCGCTCGGGCTCAGTAGTTGAGGCTCGCAGGTTTACTTGCTCCGTGGCAGGTGGGATCTTCCCGGACCAGGGATCGAACCCATGTCCCCTGCATTGTCAGGTGGATTCTTAACCACTGCACCACCAGTGAAGTCCCTAGTTGCCTTTTTTTAAGGCCAAAGAGTACCAATAGATGCCCACATTGGTTAGAGCATTCTCTCTTGGGAAATGTAGTAATCTATGCTGTCCAGAATGGGGGAGGCCAAATTCTATACTAGGTGGGCAGAATAAGATGTCCAGGGACTTTGCCATCTCTATGGGCTGACTGGAAGTTGAGAGCTGGAGTCTTTTACTCTGGACCTTTAGCACCCAATTACTTTTATACTGATTCCTAAAATAGCCACAAAGAAATTTGTATTGCAGTGACTGTCCTATCATCCGGGGAGGATGCCACCATTTGACACAGAAAATCCTTCTTGAGACAACAGAGCATTGTTTTGGCTCTTCTCTCCTCTGTTCTTGGGTTGGGCACACAGTGGTTTGAGCCATAGTCTGGTAGCCCGACTGCAATGAATATAGATGTGCAAAGAGAGACAGATTAGCTTTTCGTTATCACTACTCACATTAGGGTGGCGTTACCTTTGCTGGGATATTTAAAAGCCTGTCAGCATTAATTTATCTGATTTATAACTTGGCTGTGAAAAATTCCCTCCTCACTGGCAGTCAGCATATACAGTTTCATGTAAGAAGATATAAGCTGATCATTTGTTTTCCTAGAAGTGTAGTCTCTGAATGCTGGGAACTTTAACCTGTTACTGACTTTGGAAAACAGAGGAGGAGGAGGAGGAGGAGGAGGCCATACCTGCTATTAGAGTGGGATTGATCCAATACATGGTCACATTATCACAAATCTCCAGAATTTTGGAATTTTTAAGAAAGTCTCGGTTTTCAATAGGCTTTTCTGCTGGGACCCAAATCACTGACTGTTCAAAGAAAGTTGTGGTAATTTCTTCATTCTGAGAGAAGAAAGTAGTTCAGGGTGGGGATAGGCAGAGAAATTCATAAAATGAGTGAGACATTATGGGATCCTGGAAAATACCATATTTTGAGTCTGAATAATAATTCCAGTCCCAGAGCTCCCAGTGAAGTAGATGCCCTTGGGAGAGTTAACAACTGGTCCCTCCCTCTCCCGTCTAACAGTAGGGCTGCTCACTGAAACAGGAGCCTTCTCTGCTACCATTTCCCTTAAAGTCAGGAAGGCTTTCCATCATTTTCTGGGCCTCCCACTGGGCCATGTATGTTTTAATTTGGGCTTCTGGAACCCTGAATGATTTACATTTGTTTTCTTTCTTTTAAATGGATGTTGTGAGTGCCTGCCTTGTTTTAGGTTTACGACTAGGATTGCAAGCTGAATTTGATCTCAAGCTGAAAAACAGTCCTATAATCCAAATTGGTGAAATCACTTAAGTAGCACCAGAACCTAATATTTTGGTTTTACAAGATTGTGTGTTAATGGTATAGTTGTAGTACCAAAGATACTTTGTTTCAAAGTCAGGTCTAACTTGTGACTTCACTGGCCTTACTACTATTTTACTCCTTTCATTCTAGATGCTTAGAATTTGTCTCACAGAATGTTTTTTGTTTAGGTAGCCTCCCTTATATTGTCAAGAATGCCCCCTTCTCTTCTGTTTCTAGTGTTGGAAGTAGTTGTCTTGTATACCTAGCTCTTAATCATTTGTCTCCTGGGCTTTGACATTTTTTCCCCTACTCTTAATAAGGCTTTTCCTTTTCTCTTTTATTTCTTTCTAGCTTTATGATTTCAGTGTTTTTATTCTTTGAAATATGGCTTTGTATAATTTTTCTCCTAGTCACTTAAAACTCTCATCTTAGCTCCTTTGCCCTTGAGTCAGTAAAGACTTGGGATGCATTGAAAGGGACTGTATAAAATGAAGTTGGTACGTTGACTAGCTTTGTTAGCAAAATCAGGGCTATTTATATACCTGCTCTGCATGTTTAACATGTACAAAGTATGGATACAGTGGTGAGGGAAGTGCAGAATAAGAGGGTTTTTGTCATTCAGGACCACAAATTTGTCTCATAAAAAAAATCTGTAGCCTGAATAAAAAAAATAGAATTTTCTTGAAGATAAAGCAATTTCACTATCATGAGATGAATACTTGTGTTATTTAGACAATCTGACAATATTAACTGAAGAATAAATTAGGGCCAAAATGAGACATTATGGGCCTTTGCCTTTAACTTTTTTTTTTTTTTTTTTTTTGCCATGCCACATGTGGGATCTTAGTTCCCCTGCAGTGGAAGCATGGAGTCTTAACCACTGGGCTGCCATGGAAGTCCCAGCCTTTAACTTTTTCAGAAAAATAAATCTTGTTGTGTCAGTTTGGGAAGTCATTGCTGGCTGGCCCTGCTCAAATGCTTACATTATTTTCTGTAAAAAGCAGCATATGATATTGGATATAATAGATTTTTATCTTCTTGATTCTCCTTTCATCTTACTTTTGCCCCCTATAGTAATCCCTAATATCCTGGAAGTTGTTCTCTTCCTCAGATGCATCCAAATTAGGCTTATTTTTTAAAAAAATCTCCAAAACTTTTCACTTGCCATAGACCTTGGGAGCAGAGCACTGTCTTTGGAGGAAATCTTCTTTTTCTTAGAAATTCTAGGATCCAGGGTCTGTAACTTCTCTGGACATGAGGAGACTAATATCATGTCTGTGGGAGCCAGTGACAACCCTGAGACTTGGGTAATGGAAAGAAAAAAGTGATCCCCACACCACCTCACCCCCCAAAATAAGAAAAGTAAAAGAAAAAGATAAATGGGTAGATGAGAATTAACATGGAGAGAGTTGGGCAGGAGAAAAGTGAAAAAGAACCTGGGAGAGACAGAAGAAAATGAAAGAGGTATTTACAGTATATAGAGTGGCCACTGTGCCATTGGCATAATCTCAGTTTAGATTTGCCAGTTAAACACTAAAACAAACCAACCCAACCCAATATTTGTTTCTTCTGGCTACAGTGGAGGTATGCTGTCATAGATAGCAGCATACCATAATTACAGTCAGGATATCAGGGAAAAATTAAGTCTCCTGGGCTTTACCGATGGCTGTATTTTAGGCAATAATCCTCCATCTCCCACTAGGCCTATAGTGGCCATTAAGCAATTGCACTGGTGCCCTAGGTCAGGGGTCCCAAACTCCCGGGCCTGTTAGGAACCCGGCTGCACAGCAGGAGGTGAGCGGTGGGCAAGCGAGTGAAGCTTCACCTGCCGCTCCCCATGTCTCCCCATGGCTCGCATTACCACCTGAACCATGCCCTGTCCCCGGTCCGTGGAAAAATTGTCTTCCACGAAACCGGTCCCTGGTGCCAAAAAGGTTGGGGACCGCTGCCCTAGGTTACCTCACCATGGCCTGGGAGTGTGCTTTCAGAGAATTTGTATTATACTGTAGTTCTCACCTTCTTTACTTTTGTCTTTCCTAGTGATATGTTAAAGGTGGATGATTCCATTAGCAGCCCAGCATAAAATGGTAAGGTGAATGAACTGAAATCTTTTTTTGTTTAATTTTTAATTTTTTATTGATGTATAGTTGATTTACAATGTTGTGTTCGTTTCAGGTATACAGCAAAGTGATTCAGTTATATTTTATATATATATATATATATATTCTTTTTCAGGTTCTTTTTCCCTATAGGTTATTACAAGATATTGAGTAGAGTTCCCTGTGCTATACAGTAGGTCCTTGTTGGTCATCTATTTTATATATCGTAGTGTTGAACTAAAATCTTCAGAATAGGTGAATGTCACAGTGTGACAAAAGTGGCAAGGATCCAGGTGGCCTTGGGGCTTTTTTTCAGGACTTTATCTTTGGCAGGATTGGTTTTGTTCCTCCCGCTCACCCCTCTTACCAGAAATCTTTGGTTTGGAAGCAAATGTACATAATGGTTACCCGGGTATAAAAGTACAGCGTTGGACTTAAAAGCATGAACTTTAGGTTTGTTGAAAGGCCTGAGTTCAAGATCCCAATCTGCTCTGCGCTAGCTGTGTAACCTTGGACAAGTCACTTTTTGGTCTGCATCTGAAAATGGGGATGATAATAGTACCTATCTATAGGGTTGTTGTGAGAATCAAATGAGGGTAAAGCATTTAGTACAATGTCTGACACAGAGTTAGCCCCCAATAAATTATGGCTTTTACTATTACTATTATTTTTCTTACATACCTCATCTATTTCTTCCTCTGGTTCTGAAAATTCAGGAATCACTTTAATCTGAGTTTTGATGAAGCATTTTTGAAGACCTACAAAGTAAATGCCAGTGTATCCCTATAAAACAGACAAAAAATAACAAAACTTCCTGAAATAGCCACAATTAATGAGTTTCATGGTTTGTCAGGGCCCCAGGCTGGCAAAATTTGAATTGAAAGGGAAAACTCTGTCTTATAAATTAAATGGAGGCTACAGGCTATTTTTAACTTGACTCAAATGTTCTAATGTTTTAAGTGGGAAGCTTTAGGGGGAAAATATCCAACTTACATTTTTAAAGTCATGTACTTCCAATGTTTCATCAGTGCCATTTCCACTTCTGAATATTTCAGTTCTGGTCACGGGATCAATTTCCATGTAAATCTTCTTCTTCTCTCCGTTGCTGTAGAAAGTGTGCTCCATGTCATATGTCTGGGAGAACAAAGGAACACAAACGCTAAGATACTCAGTATGTCCCTTCATAAGACACTTTAATTGGGTAATATCTGGGGCACCTTCTTTTTCCAGAGCCTTTGTAGAGAGGTGCCATCTCAGCAGCTTGCTGTTGGGAATTCTCTGAGACTCGAGTAAGCTGTTTTTTGGCACTGGAGCTGATATGGGGATCCCTTCAGAGCCAGTGTTTTGTATTCAAGCCAAGTTGCTGAACTAATTACTAAGAATTCCAACAGTTTTCTTGGCAGCCTTGACTAAATAGCAAATGATATTTTGCAAAGCAGCCTGTAAGGTGTTTTCCACTTGTGGTAAGCAGAGGAATCACCAAAAACCTATACTGCTTCTTTAAGCTACCACTTCCCTTTCTAAGTAGTCACCCACTTACTCCCTGGGAAATTCACTAGGGCTGAGAAAGAGATTTGAACAGATTTAGAATGCTTAGGCATTGCTCTTTATCTTATCCATCCAGGGATTTAATATTGTCTCAACAGTCTTGGATCTGTACTTTTTAGACTCTGAAAACTCTGAAGACCATTCTCTTTGGTGAACATTAGGTAATCGTCTTACCCTGACCTCAACTGCTTCCTTTTGTCCTCTAAGCTCCAGGAAACATTTACTGCCTTCCCCTAACCTTTTCTGTTATGGCCTAACCAAATTCATTCAGTTGATTCCTGATTTTTCTTTTCCAAACCCGATTCAGCTGACTTCAAGTTCTCCAGATTCTCCTGCATATAGAATTCAACAGCTGTGAATTGTAATATGCACTATGTAATAGGGAGTCTCCCAAGAAGATCGCCTTGGCAAAGCTGCATGTCAGGTTGCTCTTGAGTGGTTGAAACAAAACCCCAGACTCTCTCATACCCTCTAAAAGAGATAATTTTTCTAAGGACCAAAAGGACCAGTCCCATACTTATAGCCGAGGACATGTTTATAGCTAGAAGCAAATAAGTAACCTAAAGGAATTTGTTACCTGTCACAGACCAGGCCAGACCTGATGGTGCCATGTGGAAGTCTATCTTATCCCTGTTGTTAGGAGGCCTTTGGCTATCGAGTTTCTTCATTCTCATTTTTCCTTATGAAAAACATTTGGTAAACTAAAAGCCTGAAAAAGCAAGTCATCTACAGGGCCATTGTTGCTTTCTAATGATACTGTTCCCAGTGGTAGTCTTGTATTGCTTGTGCTGGGTTGGGTTGTTTTTTAATGTCTGCCGGTATCTGTGACTGAATGTTAGTATAACCTGGTCAAAACTTCCCCACCTCAAGCAGAAAAACAAATTGGAAGGGTTTGTAGAAGCAATATTACTTCAAGTGTGCAAAGTTGATGTAGTCGCTGAGTAGGAAAACAAGAGACAATGTCATTTACCTCTTTGCTGCCCTATAGTGCCTTGGACATGGTTAGAGCTGAAGTATATGTTGAATACCTTTTCCCCACCAATGGCAAATTCTCATCTTCCTAAAGAGAGATTTTGAGCATTGGAAAGGTCTTTTAAGAGACCATATTTTAAAAGGGGAAGGAAAACAGTATTTAGAACTTTCCAGCAACTGCAGAGTTAACACAGCAAGTCTGGCCTGCTTTGTGACAGGTAGAAAATTCCTTTAGACTTGCTATTTGCTTCTAGTTATAAATTTGTCCTCAGTTCCAGCTCTGCAGCCAGCTTGAGAAACTTCTACCTATGGCAACAAATTGAGCTCTCAGTGGGCCTGACCTAAGTAGAGGAGAGAGGCATCCACCTCAGATCCAGTCTTGTCAGATCTCCCGACAGGGGGGGAGTTTCTTTAGAAATACTATCCATTGTTGAGACAAATGTCGACACCACTAGTCATTGGGGGTGGGGTGGGGTGTTTGTTTCATCAGTAGCACAACTGATGGATTATTGCACGGAAAAATGAGGTTAGAGACTAGGGGATGTTGGAACACTGCCTACCTGGGCAAAAGAGAAAATACAGGCTGTATTTTCAATCATTGGTAGAAGACTATGGAACCATACTGGTGACATTTAGGATTTCAGTGTACTTCTGTGGAATGAGTTTTCCTGCACTGTTGGCAATGCACTTCACTTGGACACCTTGCTAGATGAAAACTATTGGAAACTGCCAAGCTCAGCAGATCTTGATTATTTTCAGCATTCTTTCAAAGAGGTTTTTTTTTTTTTGGTAGGGGAGGAGGGGTTCATTCTGATTGTATTTATTCACTAGCATGTTGCCTTTTTGTTAGTAATGGTAGTGGGATCAGAATGACTTCATTTATATGTAAAATCTGGGTGGGGGGTAGGGAGCTATATATTCACTCAGATGGAATTCCACTATCAAAGGTGCCCTTTTGGAACAGACTGTCCTTTGTCTAGGAAGATTATGCCGGTGGCCCACTTTGGACTGCTTAGGGATAGGTTTGAGCAAATCCAGACATACTGTCTCGTCCGGGTCCCTGTGGAGCACATTGCCTGGGTAATGGCTATGCAAGCTTCACTGGCCCATATGAAGACTGAGCTCATGCCTTTGGCTTCAGAAGTACTTTTCTGTCTACTAAGCTCACTGGCTCAGGGGCTGAGGGTCTTTCTGGAGATGAGGGAATAAATGGTTTTGTCCACTCCAGATGCAAACTAAAGCAGAGAAGGATGACTGGTCTGAGGGAAGTGTGAGTGGGCTCCCAGTAGTTCATATCAGACTGCCTCCAACTCAGCTTTATTCCAGGAAGGACAGAGCAGGGACAGAGTATGATGAGAAGTACACTTCCACCAAACCGGCACATTAGGGCAAGTTACTCTTTGGTGCTTCTAGCTTCCCTTTTCTGTTCTTTTAATATCCTGCCCTCTTTGTACCTTCCTAGCCCTTCCTCCTCTTCCCATCTCCCTCTATTCCTCTGACTCCTGTCTAGATATCTAGGAATCTCATGGTGCTTCAGGTACCTTATATCAAAGAAGAAATCAATCTGACAACTGATCTCACACTAAGGTATTAGTGATGGGTGTTTGTTTAAAAAAATGAGTGCAATACTTAACTCAAAGGAATGAATTACTAATGGTGGTTTTTAAGCACAGTGGCACCAGGAATAAGAGGTATATTAAGGGCAAGGGCATCTTTCCAGCAGCACTCAAATGGGTTCCCACTCCATCCACACAGAAGGCTGGTCTCAACTATGAAGGACCAGAACACTGGCGTTGGACAGGTAAACCAATGGGTGGAATATGACTCAGAAGTGAAACGAGATAGATACGTGGTGAACCCCAAGGAGTGAGGGATGTAAGAAGACCACACTGACAAAACGTGGAGAGAACACAAACTCATGTCTCTTCCCTGCTCAGGAATTCTTTCCTCAGTCCAGTTAAATTCTCCACTCAGGCAGCAAATGAGCCCTAACATCCTCCTTTCACAGTTTGCTGTGTTTTGTGGCCTCAATTTGTGACAATCTCTGAGATCAGAAAAGAAAGATTTTTATAAAAAGTAAAGCTGCCTCAGACCTCAGCGTGATGGATCTGTTTCGGGGCAGGTAGCTTTAGCTTGTCCTGAAAGGGATTTGAGGACATTTGGCTTAGGTTTGTTTTTTGAAGCCTATGATTAATCTAGCTGTTCTTCTCTCTACCTTCATTTCTTACTGTTTATGAGGTACACTCTCCAAAGGTGAAATACATGCTCAGAATAGCTGGCTAGCAGGTGTTAGGCTGGAAGGAAAGGAAGGGAATGCATTGTACTATATTATTACCAACCTAGCCTGTGGGAATTAAAGGGCCTCTGGGTATTTCTTTAACCAACACAAAGCAGACACATTGTTTCTTATGCAAAGTTGGACTCCTGCATCTTCAATCACCAGTTCTCAGTCCTGAAAAAAACTGGCATAGGCAGCACAGACATTCCTCTTTTTCAAATAGAAAAAAACCCCATTTATTTCATGTCGAACAGCGGTCCCCAACCTTTTTGGCACCAGGGACCGGTTTCGTGGAAGACAATTTTTCCACGGACCGGGGGTGGGGGGAGGATGGTCCAGGCGGTAATTCGGGCGATGGGGAGCCACAGAGGAAGCTTCGCTGGCGCGCCTGCCCTGTGCCGCCGGGCTCCTAACAGGCCGAAGACCAGTACCTGCTGGGGGTTGGGGAGCCCTGATCTAGATCCTCAAGCTGGCTTGGAAGTTTCTCCCTACCTACTACCCTCACCACTCCTTATTCTTAAATGCAGCTGAAGAATAGTGAAAAGACGCTCTAGACCAGGTTCTAGTCTTAGCCTCAACTCTGCCACTTACAAGCTGTGTGACTTTGGACAAGTCACCAAGTGTCTCTGGAGGCTCAGTTCCCATCTTTATTTCTCACCCATTGCCGAATGCAATGTTGAATAGTTGACAAAATCAATTTTTTAAAAAATTGAATTGTAGTTGATTTACAATGCTGTGTTAGTTTCTGGTGTACAGCAAAGTGATTCAGTTATCCATATATATAAAAATATATAATAATATATATATTCTTTTTCAGATTCTTTTCCCTTATAAGTTATTATAAGATATTGAATATAGTTCCCTGTGCTATACAGTAGGTCCTTGTTGTTTATTTATTTTATATATCGTAGTTTGACAAAATCAATTCTGTTCAGATTTGGCTAACACCTGTCAGGTTGAACCGTTGGACTGCTACTACCTGTTGATTTCCTGGGCTGCTTTCCCTACAGTAACCCCAATCCCTCTCTCAGCCACTGAAGGACAGCTCCCTTTGAAGACCTAGGTTTTTTCCGGCTGGTACCAAGTAAGTTGCCCAGCAAATGCCTTAGGAGAATGAAGAGACTGAATAAGAATGTGCCCCTAGTAGCCAGAGTCCTACTCTACATAATCGATGCTGCCCCTTGGCCTCCGAGACCAAGAGCTAGCCCGTGACAGTGGCTGGACAAGGGTGGACTTTGCTCTTTAAATGGTTTGAGAGGAAAAGAAAATGAAGTCTTTTTTAAAACGCTGACGTGGCACCATCTGGTGAAGCTCAGTCCCCCTGCTAAGAGATTTCAGCTCCATCTCCATGTCTTCCCTTGAGGGGATGAAATGCTTCTCCAGACCCACATTTCACTCATCAAACTGCTGTGTAGGAAAGCCCAGGGAACTCGGGGAAGAAAGTTGTATCCCCCATGTGCCTAGAGGGGGAGTGAAGAAAGTTGGTCTCTGGCCAACTTAAAGAAATAGGCACAGGAAAGCCCGATCCAGACTTAGCAGGAAAGTGCTTTTTCTGAGCAGAAGATTTTCAGCCTAGAGTGCTGTTGGGCTTGCAGTCTTGAGTAAAACTCTTTTAATGGTCATCTGCAGTTGAGGTGAGGGGGAGGCCAGATGGATGCCCACCTATCCTACCCCTTCTCATCTCATCCTGGTAGTATGCAGAAATTGAGGAGACATCCCCAGGAATCTGTGGATTGCTGTGTGGGCTTTAGGACTTAGCCTTTCCAAATACCCTAAAGTCACCAGGCGGTTCCTATATATGGCAGGAAGGGCAGCATTTCATTAATTTAATTTATTATTCTTCTGCCTCATTCTACAAAGGATTGGAAGGGATCAGCTACAAGGTCTGTGTTATATCTATCAACTGTTGGTTTAAAGGCTGGAATTTTTCTGACTTGTTTTCTCTATGTTGGATGAGTTAGCTGGGGAGTTGATTTCCGGATTGTTTCAGGTTCAATGTGTAATACAGGGAGCTTTAAGCAAGAATGTTTCTCTTGGGAATCTGCTTCAAAGATGTCTGGGCAGTCACTGCCTGAAAGTGAAGCCTTGTGATGCTCTCTCAAAATCTCTGGGACTGAATAGGTCCTCTGCTTGGTTGAGAAAGCTGAATACAGAACTCGATGGACTGGCTTTCATTCAGCTCAAGTGGCTTCTATATGTGGCTGTGGATTGGGGATCTGTAGCCTGTAAGGGAGTGCAACAGCTCTCCCAAAGCTAGTTTTCCTTGTTTCATTTTATTTTCACCCCTTTCTCTCTCTCTCTCTCTCTCTCTCTCTCTCTCTCTCTCTCTCTCTCTCTCTCTCTCTCGTGTGTGTATGTGCTCATGCCTGAGATGTGTGAGGAGAGGGAGTCCATCACGGCTTACTCCCCGTTTTAGATCAAGAATCTGGATATTTTGTCCACACCAAGGTGGGAGGTAATAGAAGGAGGAGGGGGAAAATTACTGGCATGGAAATGTCAACATCAGATGTGGAATGTTAAATAAACACTTAATTATAAACAGATGTCAAAAAGCAAAATAAAAAGGATGTGTGGCGGAGGCTAGAGGAGCAAATGCTAAGAACTTGGAGAAAGTCCCGGGATGCCAAACACATCACTGTCATCCATAAGCACAGCAGTATCACCGGTTCTCTGCACCAAGGGCCCCAAGAGTCCCCACAGATCCCACAGGCTTGTAAAGGAAAGTCCAGAAGAGCCTGGGTTTTAATCTGCTAACTGCTGTTTCTTGCCAGGCCATACTCTTTAGGGGACCCTCTTTAATTTGTGCAAGATGCCTGGATCCTTTTCCTCTGCAAATTTTCTTCCAAGACCAGTCTGACTACTCTTCACTTCCCAACAATCATAAGTCAGCTCCGAGGCAGGCTTATTGGCAGCCCTAGCCATTGGAAACAACAGATGTTCCCTGGGGCTTTTTGTCTGGGAACTGAAGGTAGTGGGCTTAGTGGAGCATCCACATCTCCAGCTGGTTCCTCAGTTTGCAATGGACCCAGCCTGGTCTTGTGGGGAAGGTCAGGGCTTAACTATCAAAGGCAATAAATTGTAACTCCCCATTGGAACAGAGAACGAACAACCTTTGTTCATGGTGGAAAAACTTGCCCCAGGAGACACCTGTTTATCATCTTTTACCAGATTACTTTGTAATGATTTTGTTCATTTCTGAGACTCCCTTTGCTAAACATCACATCCTGAAACAGATTACTTCTTGAGAGATTTGATTCTTGATAAACTTTACTTGGTAGCATACCTCACCTCTTCTGTGCATGCAGTGACTAGGTTTTACATTTGCTTTGAGGAATCACAGGATTGCTCCTTATAATGCATTAAAAAGTGAACTGGAGGGCTTCCCTGGTGGCGCAGTGGTTGAGAATCTGCCTGCTAATGCAGGGGACATGGGTTCGAGCCCTGGTCTGGGAGGATCCCACATGCCGCGGAGCAACTGGGCCCGTGAGCCACAACTACTGAGCCTGCAAGTCTGGAGCCTGTGCTCCGCAACAAGAGAGGCCGAGACAGTGAGAGGCCCGCGCACCGCGATGAAGAGTGGCCCCCGCTTGCCACAACTAGCGAAAGCCCTCACACAGAAACAAAGACCCAACACAGCAAAAATAAATAAATTAATTAATAAAAATTAATGCATGTCAAATATTTAAAAAAAAAGTGAACTGGAGTGAGAATCAAAGACGATATAATACAGAAGCAGAGGTGACCGTGGGCTCTGTTAGTGAGCTTGGCACCTTGCTAGATAAAAGCAAGGTCCCCATCTAGTCATTTATAGTTGCACCGAGACAAATAGCATTGTAAGTTTAGAAAAACACATAAAATTTTTCAAAATAGAATTTACAATTCCAATGGCTAAAATAAAACTAGAAAAACCATCTGGCCCCATGTTTAGGCAGACATGTTTGGGTGGTCAGAAGGACTAGCTACCTACTACACCCAGCTAAGAACATTATGGCCATGGAGGATGAAAGGGTTTATTCTCTTCTAACCCATCTGTAATTGTCAAGAGGATCCAAGATTCAATTCGTGGGATAGCATGTTACCTTGGGAATTAGCTAAGTAATAGCAGAATTGGATTGGTATGCATCTTGGCACTCTTATTCATTTGCTGTTTCTTTCCTGATTTCAATTGCTTTGCCCACCTTGCTAGTCTGAATATAGGTGGCTTCTCTAGAAAGACATGTGAACAGTGAGCAGTTCAGAAGCAGAGAGCAGTGAGAGAGATAAGAGAAAGGACTAACTATAGGCAATGGATGATGCGTGAAATCCTTTCTGGAACAAGGTATAAATAAAAAAGCAAGTAAACAAAGCTTGCTATTCATTCTCCCGCTGACTTAAACTTGATAAGGTAGCCTCTAGTACTAAATGAAAGTGAGTATGGTAGCAGAGGGGAAGAATCCAAAGGTGACTATGCCTCACTTCTCTGTTTTCTTTTGGACACTTGTCCACTTGGTTTTCTATTTTCTATACTTCCTCACCCCCTGCCTCTCCTTCCTCATTGATCCATATTTTTTCCTCTCTGCTCCTATCACTCCTTTGGCTCCTAATGGTTCATACCAATCCATTATCTTCTTATATTTTATCCTCCCTCCTGGATTTTTCCTTTCCCTTCCTATGTCGGTTATCAAATAGAAATGAGCATCCCATGACAACAAATTAATAATAATGGTAGCAACAACAACATCCCACATGCAGAGAGAAAAATGTGGCAAAGCCAGAAAACCATCTTCACAGTTTATAGCTTGTACATTTATTAATTCTCTTTCAAATGGAAATTGTTGGCATGAAGGGATTATGATTTTCTTTGGGTCACATCTAAACTTAGCCACTGTGTGTGAGCCCAGGAGTAACAATAACACTAAGGTACACTAATATCAACTACAATGGCCAGCCAAGCTTCACCAAATAACCGTAGTATCAGAAGCATTGTGAGATATCTGTGATTAATGACTTGGTGTCACTTTGCTACCTTGTAGCATTACTATTTCGGTGGGACACCAATGACTGTGGCTCGTGAGAAGCTGAAAAGCTCTAGGTTTTTCGGTTTTCTTTTTTGAGGCACAAATAAACATGAATTCAGGTATGAGAATTGCTCCTTCTGAAAAGGAGTTTGCTGCCTGTCCTCACAGCAGATGCATTAAGTCAGAAACATAATCCCTGAAAATCCTTTGCTGCCATTTCTTGTGGTTTCTTCTTATGTGGTAGTATAATTACTTTTCCATCAGCTTCTGCCCAGATAATTGAAAGAAAGATTGAAAGTATTTTTTCTTACAGTAAAAATTTTGCTTCTGCGAGGAATCTTAACTCCTTATAAAACATTATAAAAGAATGGGTAATTCTACATCTTATCGTTATTAACAAAAATGCAGAAAACATATTTTTCCTTTACCAAAATAATTAGGCAAAAAAGAGAGAGCAAACCTTGACTGAGTTTTTCATACCACCAAAAAATATACGCAAAAATAACTTAATGACTTTCATTTTCAGAGTAATATACATGTCAATCACTAATTAAATTCAATCAAACTCAAAACAGAAACACTGGATAATAATGTGCATTTACTCACTTTTTTGGGTGTCTCAGGCCAGAAGTGCTTGCCCCCGCAAAACAGGACAATTAGAGTTAGGGTGAGGATACCAAACACCAGTCCACAAACCTTAAGTGATTTACATATCTTCTTGGATTTAGAAGCTTCTGCCTAAGCAAAGAACAGAGAGAATAAAACAATACACAATAGCCCTTAAAATTGCAAGCCATAATTCAAAGTCACTTGATTTCACTTTTTAATGTTCATATTGCAATATGATAAATCTGTGAAGCCACGCTTCTGCTCAAAAGGGAATAAAAAATATGAATCAACTTACATTTAGAATGTGACAGTCCTCACAGTTCTCTGGAGGATTCTTTGCCATGGTCTCTCAGCACACAGCACTCTTTCCCTGCTTTGAGAGGACTAAGAGACCACTGCTGAGGTGGAGTTGCAAGTGAGTCGGCTAACAGATGCCAGAGGAGAAGCTGAATTTATATGGCTCAAATATGTCATACCAGAGCCTGAGGGAGCCCAGGGGGCTCCTGTACTGCAATTTGTTACATAGATATACCCATATATGTATATAACTTCTGTGCACAGAATTCCATCCAGAATGGCAAAGACAGAAGGTTATAATGAAAACTGTTGTCCTGGGGATTGGTTTGGAAGGGGACCAAGCCTAGGACACATTGAAATGATTTTTCACTATGAACTTAAAATATCAGTGGCAACACACACTGCACACTCCAGAAATAAGCAAACAAAACAAAGGAATGAAGTTCTAATTTCAATTCCATTTGCTCTAACAAATATTTATTGCAGGCACTGTGCTTGGTGTAGGAGATTCAGGAATGAACAAGGTAGTGCCCTCCTCACTATGTTAAAGCTCTTTGAGAACTGAAATCAATAGGTAGTCAACTAATTACAATCAGAAACAAGATTTAAAATGTTAATCATATGTTTTCTTTCTCTCTTCATTCTCTCTCTCTGATTATTTTCCTTTCCTAGGCTCTCGTTCTCAATCTGTTCCTTAATGTTGATATTCCTTATGGTTCTATCTTTGATGATCTTCTCATTCTATATATACACTTCTTGGATGATCTCATCTACTCCCACAGTTTAAAATATCACCTATATATCAATGATTTCCCAATCTGTATCTATAACTCCCCTGTCTTTTGAATTTCAAAGCCATTTGAATATCTCTACCTCGATGGACCTCAGGAATCTCAAAACTCAAAATGTCCCACATCAAACTCTTCTTCTTTTCACAACCCCTTCCCCCAACCTACTTTCTTTCCCATATTCTTAATCTTGCTTGGTGGCTGAATTAGTTTGCTAGGGCTGCCATAACACAACAGAAATTTATATTCTCACAGCCCTGGAGGCTAGAAGTCCAAGATCAGGGTTGGTTTCTTCTGACGCCTCTCTCCTTGCCTTGTAGATGGCTTTCCTCATGTTCACATGGTATTCCCCTTCTATGCATGTATATGCCCTAATCTCTTCTTCTTATAAGGGCACCAGTCATATTGGATTAGGGCCTATCTGTACGACTTTATTTTTCCTTAATTACCCCTCTAATGGCCCTATCTCCAAATACAGTCACATTAAAAAATAATGGGCATTAGGACTTCAACATATGAATTTGGGTGGGTGGGTGGGGCACAATTCAGTCCGTAACAGAGGAACCATTACTTACCCAGCCTCCAAAACCAGAAACCTGTGGTTTGTCCTAGACTCTCCTCTCTTTGTCACATTCCCTTATCCAATCAGTGACCAGGTATTTTTTATTCTAAATTCTTACACCTATCAAAGCCATTCTTTTCTCCCTATATTGACTTTTAAAGCCTTAGTTTAGGTTGTCATCTTCTCTGATGAGTCTCAAGTCCATATCTCTAACCCAGGCTGCTCTTAGGGCTCCAGACCCATGGGTCTATCTAACCTGCTAGACATCCCCATTTGGATATCCTAGAGATACCTCAAACACCACATGTTCCAAATAGAATTAATTATTTCTCCTTCCAAATATACTCTTCTGGGCTTCCCTGGTGGCGCGGTGCTTGAGAGTCCGCCTGCCGATGCAGGGGATACGGGTTCGTGCCCCGGTCTGGGAGGATCCCACATGCCGCAAAGCGGCTGGGCCCGTGAGCCATGGCCGCTGAGCCTGCGCGTCCGGAGCCTGTGCAATGCAACGGGAGAGGCCACAGCAGTGAGAGGCCCGCGTACCGCAAAAAAAAAAAAAAAAAAAAAAAATATATATATATATATATATATATACACTCTTCTTTCTACATTATCTCTCTCACTAAATGGCATGATGATCAGTTTCTAGAATAGAAACCTCCAAATGATCCTTGATTTCTTCCTCTCTTGCCTATTTAGGCCTCCATGCCTAATCAATTATTAAATCCAGTCAATTTTGCCTCTGAATTATCTTCCCAATCTTATTCTCTCTATCCTCAAGTTCCACTGTCTTAGTTGAGGTTCTCATAGTTACTTTTAGTGTTGCAACAGAGTCCTAACAGGTTTTCTTGCCTCCAATCCACTTCCTTCAAGATGATCTTTTCTAGGACTCAAATCTGAGGATAATCTCTCCCCTGATTAAAATCCTTCTGTGTCTATTCATTGTCTATTAAATCAAAGCTACTTATGGTGACCTCATAGGTACTTCATGGTCTTGACTCTGCCTAATCCCTCCAAGCCTTGATTTTGGACAATTTCCTCCATAGAGATGGAGCCAACTGGGTGTTTTAGCTGGGCAGAGCCATGGAGCATGTATGTGGGACTTCATCCGCATCCTAATATCTTGAAGAAAAATAATTTTCTAACTGTTGCTGACATGTTCATGCATGAAATTGATTATAGAAGTTATGAAATATAAGTCATTGCTCTATTTGTTCTACAATTCTTTGGCCAACCTTAAAAAAAGAAAAAGAAAGCTGTGAGAGCAGTCTTATGAAGAAACCCATGTTTATTGTGTTAGATGGTACTTCCTCAACAATGTTACTCACACTATGCTTCCAATGCCTTCCTTACACCTTATGCTTTAGTGATTCTGAGCACCCTCTGCTATTTTACTCTACAGGGCATTTTCACATGCTATATTCTTTGCTTGGGTTTCCCTTCCTCCCCTTGTCTACCTGAAAATTCTCATTTAGCCTTCAACATGCTGCCTAGATGTTACCAACTCCTGAAAGACTTCCCTGATCTCATCTCTGCCGTGTTTTTCTTCTGAGAAGACTTTGAGATCCTTTAAAACATGCCTCATTTGTTTAAAAGATTGAATTAAAATAGAGGTCAAATCAATATGCCATGGAAGCATAGAAGGAGGAGTGATTAAATCTGTTTCAGGAGAGCATAGAAATGGCAGCAAGAACTCAAAATTTCAGTAGATTGTTCGTTTATTAGCAATCTATGTGGCAAGCACTTTTATAGGGGCTAGATATATATTTAGTAGTGGACAAGACCAACACAGTCCCTGATATTATAGAGCTCAGAGGCTAGTTGGGGAGACAGAAGTTAAACTAAAAGGAAAAAATCCTGTAAATAAATAAAAATATATAAATTATGAAACATGGTAAGAAGGAAATATTTAAGGTGTTATGAAAGCACCTAAATTGGATTGGGGGTTGAGTGGTCAGGGCAGTCCATGCTAAGATGTCCCTTAAGCTCAGACCTAAATAATGAGTAGAAGTTAGCCGGTGTAGAGTGGGAAAAGATTATTCCAGGCAGAGGGACCAGCATGTGCAAATACCCTGAAGCAGAAAAGAGGTTATGTTTGGAGAGTAAAAGGGAAGTCAGTGTGGTGATAATATAGTGAATGAGGAGGAGAGTTGCTTGAGATAAGGCTGAAGAGGTAGGCGGGGACCATATCATACAAGATTGTATCTATTAGGACTGTTTTGGGCTGCATGTAACAGAAAACAAGTTACGGTGGTTTAACAAAATAAGAGGTTTATTTTTCTGACATAAAGGAGCCTCAGTGTCAGCAGTTCAGGACTCATACAAGTTTCAGGACCCAAACATCCATCGTTTTGTTCTATGATCCTTTGAGCATGGCTTCCATCTTCATGCTTCCAAGATGGCTGTTTTACCTCCAGGCAGCAAAAGGAGAGAATGAAAAGGGCAAAAGACATGTGACAGCTAAGTCTGTCTCTTTCCATCAGGAAAGTAACAGTTTTCCTGGAAGCCCTATCCTGCAGATTTCCACTTATCTATTAGTTAGAACTGGGTTGGATGGCTGCCCCTAGCTATAATGTAGTATGAGGAGGTTTTATTTTCAACTCAGCCTATTACTACTCCTAAAAGAACCCTGGTTTTATTATAGAAGGGGAAACATATTGGGTAGGCAGTTTGCAGTTTCTGCCACAAAGGGTGAGGGGTTTCTTAGTTTATTCTAAGAACAGAGGGAATTCATTTAAGGGTTTTTAAGCAGGGGAGATACACAGTTCCTTTTATGTTTATTAGCATCTCTCTGGCTGTTGTGAGAAGGGTGAATTGTAAGGGGGCAAGAATTTTTAAAGGCTGACCAGTTAGAAGGTAATTGCAAGAGATATGGTGGCTTGGATTAAGGAAGTGGTAGTGGAGATGGAGTGAAGTAGACAGATTTGGGAGGTATACTTTAGAGGTAGCATGTACTTGGTGATAAATTGGATACACAGGGTGAGAGAAAGGGAGGAATAAAAAAATGATTCATGTATTTCTGGTTTGTGCATTTGGGTGGAGAGTGGTGCTGTTCACTGGGATTAGGAAACATGGAAGACCAGTTTGGGGTGATGAGTATGGGCATGTTGAATTTGAGCTGTTTATGAAGCATGCAAGAGGAGATCTTGTTGGCAGTTGAACATATGTGTCTGGAACTCAGAAGACAGGCCCTGGAGTGGATATAGAGATTTGGGAGCCATTTGCCTGTGGATGGTATTCAAAGCTATGGGAGTTGATGACATGGTCTAGAGAATGAGTGCAGAATAGAAGGAGGAAAAAAAATCTCAAGACTGACCACTGGGGAATCTTCAAGAGTTATTTATTTAAAAATATACTTTTAGAATGCTTTTCACATTTTTATTAAAAAAATACATACTCATTATAAAATAAGCAAGCAATATAGAGAAGTGCAAAAAAGAGGGAGAAAATACCTCCAAACCTGCACTAACCAGAAATAACCATTATTTTGCCTTAATTTCCTTATCTGAATAAAGGAGGATAAAAATAGTAACTATAAGATTGCTGTGATAACTTACTGAGATAATCCATTTAAAGTGCTTACTTTGCAATCTTGCAGATATTAACAGTTCATAAACATTAATTACTAAGATTAATGAACATTATTCTGGACATCACTTTTATTATAAAGGACTGAGAAATGGATAGATATGAAATTTTAATAGAAATAATATACATGCTCTTTTAAGAAGTATGAAATTGAACAAAAGAAAAATAAATCAAAGTGAAAGTAAAGAAATTGGTAAACTTCAGATAAATGCTTCTCCCCCCCTCAAGAAATAGTAGTCTCTGAAAGGTTATTTTAAAGTTAAAATCAAAGATTCGGAAAATATAAAGAGGTTATAATTATTATATTTTTATATCCATGTTTCAATTTTTGATAGTGTTCGACTGATTCCATGGGTAGTTGGTTAAGAACATGGGTTCTGAAGACAGCCTGCTTGGATTAAGATCAGTTCTGCCACTTACTAGCTATAAGATGGGCAAATTATTTAATCTCTATGTGCCTCATATTTCTCATTTTTAGAATGGGGATTAAAAAGTGCCTACTTCATTGGGTTGTGAGGAATAAAAGAGTTAATACATATAAAATACTTGGCACAGTGCCTGATACATAATAAACTATTATTATAAATATGAGGAAATGAGTTATCATTATGAAATATGATGAAATGCACTTCCCCTCCCAACTCATGATTTTTGTTAGCTATATTATTATTTTTACCTTCTCATAGTTTATAACATTTGCATTCTGTTCTCCACCTAGAATTCTCTAAGTTGTTTTGTCTTGCTTCTGTGTTTAAATGGATTCAGTGCTTACCACTACTCCTTTTATCACAGCTACTTTATTCCTGAGTTCTTTGTTTTGATATCTCTTGGTTGTCTAGATTTTATCAGCTACTAGTTCTTTTTTTGTTAAAGCAGCCCTCATGAGTGTTGCATTTCTTGAATTTTGGCATGTTTGAGAATATCTGTCTGTTGAAGGGCAAACAGATAGGACAGAAAATTCTTGCACACTTTTGTTCCCTCAGGAGTTTGTCGATATTGCTCCATTGTCTATTGGCATTGTGGGTTACACTGGTCTTTTCACCATGGTCTCTTCCATTCATCCTTTATCTGGATGGATTTCATTGTAGAAATTCCAGTATTAGAAGTTAAATGATGGAGGAGGACACTGAGGTATCAGAAAAGCCAAGTGAACTGTAGGTTTAACAAAGATGGCAGTGGTGAACTCTGGCAAAAGCCTCTGCAAGGTCAAAAAGCTGTTAAAAATAGGGTTTGGGTGAGTGGGCAGAGTGGGGAAGAGCATCTTGGGCTGCAAGAATAACATGAGCAAAGTCATATAGGTGTATAACCCAGCTTTGCAAGGTTACAGGAAGGGGAAGGGTACTCAGGGCAGGCTTCCAGGATAAAGTGACAAAGAAATCAAGACTTGCCAGATGAATGGCCAGGCGAAGATGTTGACAGAGACAGTGTTCCAGGCAGAGGGAAATCATGGACAAAACCTTGAAAATGTGAAAGAGAATGGAATGTTTGAGCAACTGAAAGAATTTTCGTGTGGAAGGAGTGTTTAAATTTTTTTCCCATTACATAGAAGTACATCCTCACTGGCAAATAATCTATCAAAAGTAGGAAGTAAAAAAATCAAAGTTTTTCTCCACCTCTGCAAGTCCTCAGAATTAACCACGAACACTTTAATGAGCATTATTTTGTATCCCTTACTCTTCAAGTGAAAATTCACACTCACATATACATGTATGTGTGTATGTATACAGTATTAATAATTGTAAAAATATATCATCTTACAAAAACATTCATGTTTGTCTGCTACTTGATTTTGCCACTTAGAAATATATCACAGATATCCTTCTTGTCAATACAAGAACTCTATTAATAGCTGAATAATATTCCATATACAATGAAATGTACTGTAATTTATTTAATGGTTACCTATTGAGGGACATTTAGGTTACTTCTAGCTTTTTGAGATTATTAAGAATGCTGCAGTAAGCCCACTAGTACATTATAAATATCTTTGCCCACTTCTACAAGCACTTCTGTGGGATAGATTCTTAGTAGGGTGTTTTAGTTTCCTAGGGCTGCTGTAAATAACCACAAACTTGGTGGCTTAAAACAACAAAAATTTATTCTGTCACAAGTCTTTTCCTGGCTTCTCATGGCTCTGGGCAATCCTTGGCATTCCTTGGCTTGCGGCTACATCACTACAATCTCTACCTCTGTCCTCACATGACCTTCTTCCTTCTGTGTGTGGATCCGCATATCTCCAAATCTCCTTTTCCTAATAAGGATGGCAGTCATTGGATTTAGGCTGAAAATATTACCTCTCATTTTAATTGTAGTCCTGTTAGTATTTCTTCTGTAGATAGCTTGTTAATATCTCTTGTCCAATTCTATTGTTTTTTAAAAAATTGGATTTTATTGAGATACAATTCATGTACCATAAAAATGCACCATTTAAAACTGTACAATTCGTTGGGTAGTAGAGTCATTTTCACAATGTTGATTCTTCCAATCCAAGAACATGGTATATCTCTCCATCTATTTGTATCATCTTTAATTTCTTTCATCAGTGTCTTATAATTTTCTGCATACAGGTCTTTTGTCTCCTTAGGTAGGTTTACTCTTAGATATTTTATTCTTTTTGTTGCAATGGTAAATGGGAACGTTTTCTTAATTTCACTTTCAGATTTTTCATCATTAGTGTCTAGGAATGAAAGAGATTTCTGTGCATTAATTTTGTGCCCTGCTACTTTACCAAATTCATTGATTAGCTCTAGTAGTTTTCTGGTAGCCTCCTTAGGATTCTCTATGTATAGTATCATGTCATCTGCAA
>NC_041234.1:76493230-76544597 GCF_002837175.3 Physeter macrocephalus | reverse complement strand
TTATTTGTAGTGAGGTGGATGGACCTAGAGTCTGTCATACAGAGTGAAGTAAGTCAGAAAGAGAAAAACAAATACTGTATGCTAACACATATATAGAGAATCTAAAAAAAAAAAAAAAAAAAGGTCATGAATAACCTAGGGGCCAGACGGGAATATTAAAGCAGAAACTAACACACCATTGTAAAGCAATTATACTCCAATAAAGATGTTTAAAAAAATTGTACAATTCAGTAGTTTTTAGTATATTCAAGAGTTGTGCAACCATTATCACTATCTAATTCCAGGACATGTTCATCACCCCTAAAAGAAACCCTGTATCCATTACCAATCACTTCCTGTTTATCCCTTTCCCTAGCTCCTGACAACTACTAATCTACCTTTTGTCTCTATTTATCTGTCTATTCTGGATGTTTCATATAAATGGGATTATATGTATCTGACCTTTTGTGTTTGACTTCTTTCATTTAGCATAATGTTTTCAAGGTTTATCCATGTTGTAGCATGTAGAAGCATTTCATTCTTCTTTATTGCCTCACGATATTCCATTGCATAAACTTACTACATTTTATTTAATCATTCATCAATAGATGGAAATATGGCTTGTTTCCACTCTTTGGTTATTTTGAATAATGTTGCTGTGAACATTCATGTACAAGTTTTTGTGTGAACATTTGTTTTTAAATTCTCTTGAGTATATCCCTAGGAGTAGAATTGCCAGGTCATCTGGTAACTCTATGTTTAACTTTTTGAGGAACTACCTAACATTTTTGGGCAGTGGCTACACCATTTACATTCCCACAAACAATATTTGAGGCTTCCAATATCTCCACATCCTTACCAAGAATTGTTATTGTCTTTTTAAAAAAAATCGCCACTATCCTACTGGGTGTGAAGTGGTATTTCATTGTGGTTTCGATTTGCATTTCCCTAATCACTAATAATGTTGAGCATTTTTTTCATGTGTTTATCAGCCATTTGTATATCCTTTTAAATGTCTATTCAAAACCTATGCGCATTTTAAAATTGGGTTATTTGTCTTTTTATCATTGAGTTATAAGAGATTTAAAAATATATTCTAGATACCAATCCTTTGTTAGGCATATAATTTGCAAATATTTTCTCCCATTCTATGGTTGACTTTATTATTTATTGATCATGTCCTTTGATGCACAAAACTTTTAATTTTGATGAATTCCAACTTATGTATTTTTTCTTTTGTTGCTTGTGCTTTTGGTGTCAGGTCTAAAACTCCATTGCCAAATCCAAGGTCAAGAAGATTTATCCCTATGTGTTTTTCCTAAGAGTTTTATAGTTTTAGCTCTTACGTTTAGGTCTTTGATTCATTTTGAGTTAGTCTGTGTATGTGGTGTGAGGTAAAGATCTAAATTTATTCTTTTGCACATGGATATCCAGTTTTTACAGCACCATTCATTGAAAAGACTCTTTCCCATTGAATGTCCTGGCACCCTTGTCAAAAATCAATTGACCAGGGGCTTCCCTGGTGGTGCAGTGGTTGAGAGTCTGCCTGCTAATGCAGGGGACACGGGTTCGAGCCCTGGTCTGGGAAGATCCCACATGCCGCGGAGCAACTAGGCCCGTGAGCCACAGCTACTGAGCCTGCGCGTCTGGAGCCTGTGCTCCGCAACGGGAGAGGCCGCGATAGTTGAGAGGCCCGCGCACCGCGATGAAGAGTGGCCCCCGCTTGCCACAACTAGAGAAAGCCCTCACACAGAAACGAAGACCCAACACAGCCAAAAATAAATAAGTAAATTAATAAACTCCTACCCCCAACATCAAAAAAAAATCTAAAAAATAAAAAATCAATTGACCAAAGATGTTTGGTTTTATTGCTGAGCTCTCAATTCTATTCCATTGGTCTATGTCTATCCTTATGCCAGTATCACATTGTTTTGATTACTGTAGTTTCTTTTATATTTATTTATTTATTTGGCTGCGCTGGGTCTTAGTTGCAGCTCGCAGGATCTTCTTTGCCGCGTGCGTGATCTTTGTTGCAGCATGCGGGATCCTTAGTTGCGGCATGCGAACTCTTAGTTGCAGCATGTGGGATCTAGTTCCCTGCCCAGGGATTGAACCTGGACCCCTTTCATTGGGAGCACGGAGTCTTAGCCACTGGACCACCAGAGAAGTCCTGATTACTGTAGTTTCTGTAAGAAGTTTTTAAATCAGAAATTGTGACTCCTTCAACTTTGTTCTTGTTTTTCAAGATTGTTTTGGCTATTATGGGTTCCTTGCATTTCCATATAAATTTGAAGATCAGTGCTTTTAATCTCTGCAAGAAAGGCAGTTGGAACTTTGATGGGGATTTCTTTGACTCTGTAGAGCAATGTGAAGGAGTATTGACTTCTTAACGGTATTGTCTTCCAATCAATGAACATAGGATGATGTCTTTTCATTTATTTAAGTCTTCTTTAATGTCTTTCAATTATGTTTTCTAGTTTCCAGTGTACAAGTTTTACATTTCTTGTGTTAAATTTCATCCTAAGATTTTATTCTTTATTATACTATTGTAAATGGAATTATTTTCTTAATTTAATTTTGTACCATTCATTGCTAGTGTATAGAAATACAAGTAGTTTTTGTATATTGATCTTGTGTTCTGAAACCTTGCTGAACTTGTTTATTAAGTCCAATAGATTTTAGTGGATTAGTTAGTTTTTTTCCACTATAGGATCATGGCATCTGCAAATAGATAGTTTTAATTCTTCCTTTCCAATTCTGATTCCTTTTATTTCTTTCCTTTGCCTAATTTTCATGGTTAGATCCTTTGGTAGATCTATTGGATTTTGTAAATTCAGTTTTGGACAGGCTGAGTTAGAGGTGCTTGAGCATCATTCAAGTAGAGAAGTCAAGGAGATGATTCACTATTCCGGTCAGGAGAGAGATCTGGTCTAGAGATTCAAATTTAGTAGATGTTAACTTAGAGATGTTAAATGAAGCCCCTTGAAAAGCCCCTTGCCCAGGAAGGATGTTTAGAATGAGAAGAGGGCCGGAACTGAAATCAATATCCCGTAAGGAATGGAGATAGGAAGAGGATATCACAAAGGAAACTAAGTAGTAACTGCCAGAAAATTAAGAGTTAAATCTTGAGAACCTGATGTCATGGAAGTCAAGGGAAGCAAGAGTTTCAAAAAAGTGGGCGTGGTCATTACTTTGGGGGATATGAAATATTTCAAATGCTGCTGAAAAGTTTAATAAAATGATGTCTAGGATAGATTAGAGCATGTTAAAATGTTCAAGGAACGAAAATTGGTAAAGGTGATGGTGAAGATGCTAAAGACAGGGGGAATAATCAGCAGCCTATATTTATTTCAGTCAGTAAACAGTATCCTTGGATTTGGATTATACCTGAATTTTCTGTGTATTGCTTATGCCTTTTTGATGTGGTGGAAAACTCACTGTAGAGAACTCTTTGCTTGGAAGACCTTGTTCTAATGGGTCATATATGAGCAGGTGCCAGGTAGAAGCAACCTGATCTATTCTCTCTACCCCAGAGTTTCTCAAAGTATGCTCTGACTTGCATTAGAATCACCAGCAATACTTTTTAAAGATACGGATTGGTGGGTGTAATTACAGACCTACTGAATAACAATCCAAGAAGTTGTACCCTGGAATCTGTATTTTAACAACTTTCCTCAGATCATTCTCATGCATACCTAAATTGGAGAAACATGGCTCTGGAAGAATCACCTTCTTCCAGTTAGTTACGCTGACTCATTTACTCCAATGTAACAGAGAAGAGACCCACCTACCCAAAAGAGACACTGATTATAGAGACATGAGTTTATTTGGTTGCCTTTGTGTACATGGGTGTGCAGCCTCATAGAATGTTTGCCAAGCGTCAAAACATTCTGTTATGTAACCAATGATGTCATTGATGTTTGGCTGAAATAGTGGTGTCCATTATCTGTAGATTATTGAATCTTTCACTGGTCAGATTCTGTCTTTCTATACTCTTCACCTCTTAAGGTTCTTGCTTTCAGCCCAACCTATATCCCCTTTGATTGGTAACTACATCAACCAACAAAAAAGGACAGCTTAGGGGTAGGAACTGACCGCCTAATCAAGTCTTCAGGTTCTCTGTAAAATGACGAGCCTATATCAAATGATATCTAAATTTTTAGGTTGCTAACAGCTTCTCATACTTTTCAGCTTCATACCTCTTTGTATTTTTCTTTGTGCATTGTCTTCTGTCCTGACCAACCAGTTAGTCTCTTTTATTCCTTCCCTGTTTACCTCGTGTGATCACTCACAGTGTGTTCTTTTATTGATTATAACATCAAGGAAAGCTGGGACTAAAATGACCTTAGCAGGACTTCCCTGGTGGCGCAGTGGTTAAGAATCCTCCTGCCAATGCAGGGGACACGGGTTCGAGCCCTGGTCTGGGAAGATCCCACATGCCACGGAGCAACTAAGTCCGTGTGCAACAACTACTGAGCCTGCGCTCTAGAGCCCGTGAGCCACAACTACCGAGCCCATGTGCCACACTACTGAAGCCCACATGCCTAGAGCCCATGGTCTGCAACAAAGAGAAGCTACCACAATGAGAAGCCCGCATACCACAATGAAGAGTAGCCCCCGTTCATGCAACTAGAGAAAGCCCTCACGCAGCAAGGAAGACCCAATGCAGCCAAAAATAAAATTAATTAATTAATTAGTTTAAAAAAATAAAATGACCTTAGCAATTTTCTGCTCTAATCCTTATTTTTAAGATAGGAAAACTGAAGGTCAGTCATGAAACAACTTGCCCAAAGTAACACAGCTAGTTAGTGATCCATCTAGAACAAGCACCTGGGTCTCCTGATTCCTTTTCAGGGCTCTTCTCATTGTAGCAGGGTTAGTTATCTCCACAGACGACAAACGAATAATTTTTCATATGTTCTTCAAGCAGGACCAAATCTGGGGTGCAAAAGGAAGAACTGAAGGAAAATAGTGAGTTTCTTTTTAAGCTTAGCCTGTTAAAGAGATTTAGCTTTCAGCCACTATATTAGTTTTCATTTTTCCCCCCTTCTCTGCCAGAAACAATAAAATGACTGCTGTGGCACTGAGAGCAAAGCAAGGTATTATACTTAAATCTGAGTTTAAATGATTTACAATTGAGTGGGAAGACTGTCTGGGGGTACTGGGCTTACCAAGCTATTTCTGAATGCCACAGACAAGCCATGTGACCCTCATCAAATCACAATGAGTCTAAGTCCCTCAGTTTCTTCATTTTACAGGGCGGACTCTACTCAGAGTACTTAGGCAGAGACCAATGAGAAAGCAGTGACAAAAAAAGAAAGAAGTTACTTATATTCAAGGGGTATCAACTCTGGGCAACTTAGCGACTGTCTTTTACAAAGGATAAGATTGAGGCATAGAAAGGTAAATGGACTCCTCACTGCCTCATACTGTAGCTTGATTAATATTCACTTTTGAAAACTTAAAAAAATCTCCAAGATAAATAGAATACCACATTTTAAAATGGGAGAAAAATCTGGAGTAATAGAAGATGTTTTTCTTCTTACTGATCTTTTTTCTTTCTAAATAAGCCTTTTGGATATTACCAATAGTGTCATTAGAAAGTGAGCATGAAGTAGAGAGACAGGAAAAGAAAGAGATCATTCAAAGAGAATTTGACAAAAGAGCAATGACCGTAGGGAGACAAAAAGACCTCAGAGAGACGTGGTAAAGTCAAGCAATTTGGGTGAAAAGAACATGTGGTGCTGTGCAGTAGTAGGTGCCAGGGAGGATAGATGGAAAATAGCATGTGCCTGACCAAAGAGCTAATTTTTTTTTTAACTGAGAACAGTAGGAGATAAACGGGCAGTCTCCAAGGTGCTCTGGAAAATCAATCACAAACATCATCTAGAAACAGCTGACTTAATTCATTCTATTCCTATTACAATAAATCTGACTGGCATATAAAATTCGTGTGCCTGGAAATACTAGCCTGAAAAACTACTTTTGGGCTCTTGCTTGAATTTTTACGTGAATAAAGAAAACTGGGAAACCACCAAAAAACACAGAGAACCCAACTATTTCCTTCTCCAGAGAACATTTCAAGGCCCAGATCCAGCTTAGTGTGTGGATAGTAATTGACTATATTAAATAATTAGTAAATTTCGGTTATCCAAAATGAGGAGTCTGCCTTTTATACATGAAGATACAGAACTTCCACTAGGACAGGTACTTGGAGTGCTTTTTCTCATACCGGGGGTGGTTTTTGAATTGACGCATCTGTACTTTCTCACCCTGCCTCCCTCCTGTTCAATGCTAAGAGGCTGGCCACAGAACAGAAAACAATTGAATGGCCCACCCAGGGTTTGGACCCATGCCAACTGATTCTAATGAAAACTCCATTGAAGGGGCTGTAATGGATTCACAAGCCTTAAATTAAAGCTACTGAAAAAGAACAATATATTTTATACCATAAACTTACTATAAACCAGTTCCAATTGATGATAAGCAAATCACTTCCGAGTGGTCAGACTCTTTTCGTGCATGTTGCTGGGCACTTGGTGGGCTCAGCAAGTACTTACCAAGTAATCTAGGGACTTGTACCCCTCAATTTTGGAAAATTTTCTTGTGCTATTAGATAATTTCATCTCCTTCATTTTCCCTCTTTCTGAACTCTAATTAGGTAGCTATTATACCCCCAGATTGGCCCTCAAATTTTATTATCGTTTCTCTTCTTTTTTTATATCTTTACCTTTTAGTTTTGCTTTTTAAAAAAAAATACACTTTATTTTTAGAGCAGTTTTAGGGTAACAGCATAAGTGAATGGAAGGTACAGAGATTACCCTTGTACCCCCAGCCTTCACATATGCATAGACTCTCCCACTCTCAAAATCCCCCACCAGAGTGGTACATTTGTTACAATTGATGAACCTACATGGGCACATCATAATCACCTGAAGTCCATACTTTACATTAGGGTTCACGCTTTGTGTTGTATATACTATGGGTTTTGACAAATGTAAATGACATGTATCCACCATTATAGTATTGAACAGAGTAGTTTCACTACCCTAAAAATTCTCTCTGCTGTGCCTGTTCATCCCTCCCTCTTCACTAACTCCTGGCAGCCACCTTTCACTGTCTCTATAGTTTTGCTTTTTCCAGAATGTCATATAGTTGGAATCATATAATATGTAGCATTTTCAGATTGGCTTATTTCACTTAATAATATGCATTTAAGATTCCTCCGTGTCATTTCATGGCTTCATGGCTCATTTCTATTTAGTGCTGAATAATATTCCTTTGTTTGGATGTACCACAGTTTATTTATACATTCACCTACTTGCGGACATCTTAATTGCTTCCAAGTTTTGGCAATTTTGAATAAAGCTGCTATAAACATCTGTGTGCAGGTTTTTGTGTGGACATAAGTTGTCAACTCCTTTGAGTAAATACCTAGGAGTGCAATTGCTGGGTTATATGGTAAGAGTATGCTCACTTTTGTAAGAAAGTACAAAACTGTCTTCCAAAGTGGCTGTGCCATTTTGCATTCCCACCAGCGATGGAAGAGAGCTTCTGTTGCTGTACATCCTGGTCAGCATTTGGTGTTATCAGTGCTCTGGATATTGGCCATTCTAATAGGTGTGTAGTGGTATTTCATTGTTGTTTTAATTTGCATTTCCCTGGTGACATATGATGTGGAGCATCTTTTCATATGCTTACTTCTCATCTGTATATCTTTTTTGGTAAGGTGTCTATTAAGGTCCTTGGCCCATTTTTTAAAAAAATTTATTTATTTTATTTATTTATTTTGGCTGCATTGGGTCTTCGTTACTGCACGTGGGCTTTCTCTAGTTGCGGTGAGCAGGGGCTATTCTTCATTGCGGTGCGCGGGCTTCTTATTGCAGCGGCTTCTCTTGTTGCAGAGCACGGGCTCTAGGCGTGCAGGCTTCAATAGTTGTAGCACGCAGGCTCAGTAGTTGTGGCTCATGGGCTCTAGAGCGCAGGCTCAGTAGTTGTGGTGGACGGGCTTAGATGCTCCGTGGCGTGTGGGATCACCCCGGACCAGGGCTCGAACCCGTGTCCCCTGCATTGGCAGGTGGATTCTTAACAACTGCACCACCATGGTAGCCCCTTGGCCCATTTTAAAATCTTGTTGTTTGTTTTCTTATTGTTGTGTTTTAAGAGTCTTCGTGTATTTTGGATAAGAGAACTATATCATATATGTATTTTGCAAATATTTAGTCTTAGTCTATGGGTTGTCTTCTCAGTTTGGTAGTGTATATATGTCCATGCCACTCTCTCACTTTGTCACAGCCTACCCTTCCCCCTCCCCGCATCCTCAAGTCCATTCTCTAGTAGGTCTACATCTCCAGTCCTGTCTTACCCCTAGGTTCTTCATGACCTTTTTTTCATTTTCAAACGGATTTTTTCTTTACTTTTAAAATTTCTTTTTCTTTTTCTTTTATTTTTGTGTCTCTAATAGTTCTCTATAGAAAGGAGTGCTCAATAAATGCTTGTTGATATAATTGGACAAAATAAATGGAACTAATAATACCCTATATGTTTGTAGTGCTTTTAAAACTTATTAAAGCTCTGTTATATCAAGGATTTCATTTGATGCTTGCAGTATCCTTGTAAACAAAGGAGGGTTTGCTTTGTTAACCTCATTTGACAGATGAGAAACCTGAGACGTGAGATAAGTGACTTGCTCTAAGTAATACATGTTGTTGGGAATGTAAATCGATACAGGTTTTTATGTAAAGTAATTTCAACTGGTACATTTCCTTCCTTCCGCTTTTCCTTTCTTCCTCCTCCCTTCCCTCCTTCCTTTTTCCATTATCTATCTATCTATCTATCTATCTATCTATCTATTTCCCTCCTTCCTTTTTCCATTATCTATCTATCTATCTATCTATCTATCTATCTATCTATCATCTGTCAATCTATCTATCTATATCTATCTTAAAATTATTCTTACTTTTGATCCAGTGAGTCCACTGATAGGAATCTACCCTAAGGAATAATCTGAAATAGATTAGTTTTTGTGGAGGGTTGCTCATCACAATGTTACTTAGTGAAATGTGGAGGCAGCTTAAAATACCCAACAAGAGGGAAGTAGTTAAATACATATGGTAAGCCATACAATAGAATATTTTATTTTTAATAATTTGATGTATTTATTTTTGTATTATTTTTCTCTTTGTATGTATATATGGTTAAAAATAGTAACTCAGTGTTGTGCTGGTATAGGATAGAGATATAGATCAATGGAATAGAATTGAAAGTCCAGAAATATGCCCTAATATTTGTAATTAATTGATTTTGACAAATGAGCAGTGACAATTCACTGGGTCTGCTCAGCGAATAGTCTTTTCAACAAATAGTGCGAGGCAACTGGCTATCCACATACAAAAGAATGAATTGGGATCCCTTACATTATGCCACACACAAAAATTAACTCATAATGGATCATAGACCTAAATGTAATAAAAGCTAAAAATATAAAACTCTTACAAGAAGACATAGGAGTAAATCTTCATGACCTCGTGTTAGGCAGTGTTTTCTTAGATATGACATCAAGAACACCAGCCATGAAAGAAAAAGACAATCCACAGATTGGAAGAAAATATTTGCAAAGTCATAGGCAGTTGACCCTTGAACAAAGTGAGGTTTAGGTGTGTCCACCTTCTCTGTAGTCGAAAATCCATGTATAACTTCTTATAGTTGGTCCTCTGTTTATGCAGTTCCTCAGTATCGGTGATTCCACATTCATGGATTCAACCCACTGTGGATCATGTAATACTATAGTATTTACTATTGAAAAACTATGCCTATAAATGGACCTGCACAGTTCAAATTCATTTTGTTTGAGGGTCATCTGTATACGACAAGGAACTTGTATCCAGAACATATAAAGAACTCTTGAGACTCAATGATAAAAAAAAAACAAACAGAATTTTTTTAAATGTGCAAAGATTTTGAATAAACATTTCTCCAAAGAAGATCTACAAATGGCTAACAAACACATGAAAAGATGCTCAACATCATTAGGCATAAAATAATGCAAATCAAAACTACAAAGTGATACCACTTCATATTCAGTAGAATGGCTATTAGGTGTGATAATAAAAAGATATATAACAACAAGTATTGGTGAGGATGTGGAGAAATTAGGACTCTCATACATTGTTGGTATGTATGTAGACTGGAACAACCTTATGAAAAATGTTTTGACAGTGTCTCAAAAAATTAAACATAGTTTAACCATAGGATCCAGAAATTCCACTCCTACATAGCTACTCAAGAGAAATGAAAACATGTCCACACAAAAACTTGCACGTGACTATTTATAGCAGTATTATTTATAATAGCCAAGAAATGGAATGAAGCCAAATGTCCATCAACTGATGAATGGATAAACAAAATGTGGTATATCCATGCAATGGAATATTATTTAGTCATAAATGGAATAACTTACTGATGAAAAAATGTACTAAAATTAGATTGTGGTGATGGTTGCACAACTCTCTAAATATGCCAAAAAACATGGAATTGTACACTTTAAATGGGTGAATTTTATGGTGTGTAAATTATATCTCATTACAGCTGTTAACAATGGCATCATACAATACATGTTTTCTATAAATCACTTTATTTGATTATCAATTTATTGTTAATATATTTCCTGCTAATAGATATATTTATACATTTAAGAATATTTATTTGCTCTTAATTACAGAAGTAATGCATGTTCATTGGACAAAAATCTCAAAGAATATAAAAATGTCTAACATAGAATATCAAAGTTTTCACATAATCTTGTTATTTCCTCAGAATTCTATTAATAGTAGATACAATGATATATTTAATGGCTGCTTAGTATTCTGTTGTAAGGCTGTACCATAATTTACTGTTAATTCCGTATTATTTTCTAAATGGGAAACAATGTCTAATAAATCCCCCTACTATGAGCATCTCTGTGCATACATTGTGGTGCAATTGCCCAACTATCTTGTTAAAATAAATTCCCATAAGTGTATTTGCTGGTTAAAGTGTATGTATATTTTTAGCTTTAGAATTATACACTGCTAGATTTTATCAAAAAAATATACTAATTTGTACTCTAATCAACAGTGTTTGTGGAGTATCTGTTCTCCCTTTCTTTTTCCAACCCTGGTTATTATTTTTCTTAAAATATCTTTTCTAGTTTGGTAGGTGAAAATGGTGTCTTATTTTAATTTAAAACTATTTTTGATTATTAGTTAAGTTGAACACTTTTTTCATGGACTTTTGGCTGTTTACATTCCTTTATGAATTGCTTGTTTAAACCCTTTGGTCATACAAAAAATGCACATGTTATCTTTTCCTTCAAGACTATATACAGTAGAATAATATGCAGACAATAAAAAGGTTTTATGAAAAATTTTTGAAGCTTATTTTCAATGTTAAATTTAAAAAACAGAATAGAATACTCTATCTTTTCTACCTGCTCCATTCTGTAAAATATCTTATAAATTAGGAAATACTAAAAAAATTGTAGTTTTAGATACTTCAATGTTCTTTAAACTTTGTACTTTCCCTGTTTTCTATAATGAGCATATATTACTTAATTAAGGAAATCTTTTCTTTCAAAGAACAGAGCTAGTTTGTGGCCAAACCAGGACTAGAGTCTTCATGCTCTCCTGCCCTCTGCCTTGCACATCTACACAGGTGTGGTCAGAGGTTGAAGGAGAACCAAGGGAAGGCAGGGAGAGCCAAGGGTATCAAGAAGATTCTTGTAGGAGGACAATCTTATTCTTAGAAGATGTATGCTGAAAAACTTAGTGTTCAAGTGTAATGGTATCTGAAATTTAGGAAATGTATGCTGAAGTATTTAGAGTGTCATGAAGTCTGGGGAGAGAGAAGGGAGCAGGGAGAGGGAGAAAGGGGAGGAGAGAGAGGGAGGGTGAGGGCTGGAGAATGGAGGAAATGTGGTGAAATGTTAACCGGTGAAGCTAAGTGAAGGGTATATGGCTCATTGTAGTATTCTTTCAACTTTTTATAGGCTTGAAAGTTTTCAAAATAAAGAAGTTGGGAAAATTGTGAAAAAAAGAAGGGGTAATCAGCTTGCAAATGTTTTGGAGAAATAAATTAGGATGAGCCTTAGGGAGCAGGAAACCACTGGAACTCTGTAAAAAAATGTTGATTTCAGAAGGGTCATGGAAGGAAGGGGGAAAAGTCAGATTGCAAAGGGTTGGCAAGTGAGTGGGAGGTGAGGCAGTCAAGTCAATGGTGTGGACTGCAATTCTGAGGATATGAACAATGGGGAAAAGAGAGATGGGAAACTGGCTTAAGAAGCATTAGAATTTTGGAAACTTTATATTGTTATTAATTTTCACCTCATTATGGATTCCTATTAATATAGAATTAATATTTGACCTTCTATCTCCCCTCCACACATATGGCTTTCCTGATGTATAAAAGGATGAATTAGGAAACCAATAAAAAGAAGTAAAAGCATAATATGCACAATGCTACCATCTAGAGTATTTGCTGAAAATTACAACCGGTGTTTGACATCAATTCAGGAGACTTGCTCAGAGACTAGGTTAGGGCCTTTGGGTTTCTGTGTTTGTTGCTTTGTGTAAGCCATGTAGGAGGGTAAGCAATATCCTTGGTGAAGCCCAGTGTTTGGGTACCAGTATTTTTACCCCAGAATGAAATATTTAAAATTTCCATGAAGTCCTAAAATTTGATTTCAAACTAAGAAAGCCATTTTGGCAATGCTTTACCTCAATAGTGCTTTGGAAATGAAACAGAAACATTTAGAAGGAGAAGAGGAGGTCAAAGACAACCTTAAGTACAAGAATTAAGGGTGTTATTCTGCTTAGCTGGGAGAAAGGTGAAATTACGCTTGAAGTTTATTTTTTGCTTCAGAAAGCTTTATCAATCTTTTTCGTTAATCTGAAGCCAAGTGTTACTGGATAATGGTGGAGGTGCACATACGGGAATGCCCTGTCGGGGAAGGTAGACAGAGTAATTTAGGGTAAGCAAGAGTTGGATCTTGATGGGTATGTAGGATTTCAACAGTTGAAGATGGGGGTGGACAGCAAAAGTTCCAGACAGAGGGATTGTTGAGAACAAAGGGAGAAAAGCACAGGGCCTGTTTGGAGAATACGGATCCAGCCCCATATGGCTGGAGTATGAAATTCACTAGGAGAAAGAGTGGGAAAGAAGGTGGGAAAGGTGGATTGACATCTATATTCCTCTCTTCCTCCAGGCAGAGGTTCACTTTTGAGAGTGCGGGGGCTTGTCTTTTGTTCCTCTCTAAGGGCCTAATACTTGGCTGAGCATACAGTAGGTGCTGAATAAATTTTGGTCAATTAGACCATTAGCTAATACCATTGTGCACTTATATCTCCTAGCGTTTGGACATCAGAATGAGGAATGAGAGTGGATGCTGGGATTTAGCTACTACAGGCGTGATGCTGGTGCTTGAAATCAGGCAAGTCCAACTCCCAGCTAACATCCAGAGCAGCACTTCTCAGACTTTAGTTCGAATCACCTGGGGATCTTGTTAACATGAATATTCTGATTCCATATGGCTGACTGGGGTGGGGCCTGGGAGTCTGCATTTTTAACAACCTCTCAAGTGATGCCTATGTTGCTAGTCTGGGGACAAACATTGAGTAGCAAGGATTTAAAGGCCCCCCAACCCCCTACTCCTTGAACTTCACAGACTCCAGACTCCTCAATGATTGAGCACAACTAATGGTTCTTTACTTAGTATAGCTGATGAAAAAGCTCAAATTTAAAGTATCTCATGAAGATATTCTGCCACTAGAATTGCTGAGGTACATTTGGACTGATGGCATCCAATCTGTTTCATCTTTTTTCTTTTTTCTACTTTTCTTAGTTAGGTGAGTATGGTTCTACCTGGTGGGACTCAGAATGTAATCTAGTGTATTTTTTTAAAGGGTAAGGCTTGAATCGCCAAATATAGACTTAATCTATTGATTGGACATCCCTTCTGTCTAAATTCCATGCCTGTTTCCTCAATAATTACAAGCCTGTGCATCTCAGGCTGATAGCTCACACAAGGGGCAAACTCTCGTCACTGATATTCTGAAAATGATTATTGTTATGTGGCTGTGAGGGTCTGGATTAGTAGGAGTGGTCTCCACGATGAAAATGAAAGTGATGGTAAATTGTTGCATATATTAGTTGGCTTCTGATGAATTTCACAATGCCACCTGGCCACATTTCAGCTGCCCTACGGGGAGAAAGACTGGGGTCCTGACGATTATAGTCTTATCAAGAAAGATGCCCATCTTTAGGACAAGATCAGAGGGTTTTTTTGTTTTTGTTTTTCCAGATATATTTATGGGAAACAGGCCTAACAATGAGATAGTCACAGAGTCTGGAGTCTGGAGACAAAGAGAGGCTGCCTACTTGACCCTCCACCTGAACCCTTGTCTTTTCTCTTTTCTCAGTGTTTGGGATACCCATCTGCTCAGATTCTCAGTTTGACTTCGCAAGGCCCCTCATCCGCCTAATTTTAACTGCTGGTTATAGCAAGTTCTGATCAGCAATTTCTGACCACCTGGGGGTCCACTTTTAAGTGTAGCTGAAGGAAGAGGTTGTCTGCTGATATAAACAGATATGTAAAAGTATATATTAGAATCGAGAAAGCAAAAGGAATTGAGGGAATTTTGCTTTTGCATTTATTTTTAAAAAATATTTATTTATTTGGCTGCGTCAGGTCTTAGTTACGGCATGCGGGATCTTCGTTGCTGCGTGGGAGATCTTCGTTGAGGCATGCAGGATCTTTTTTAGTTGCAACATGTGGGATCTTAGTTGCAGCATGTGGGATCTTAGTTGCAGCATGCGGGATCTAGTTCCCTGACCAGGGATCAAACCCGGGTCCCCTGCATTGGGATTGCAGAATCTTAACCACTGGACCACCAGGGAAGTCCCTGGTTTTGAATTTAAATCAATTTTTCTTTCAAGGGCTAGAGAAGTTGTTGTGCTTTCTTTTCTACCCAAAGGGTGTGGGCTGTACTAATGACAGCGCAGCAACCTAAAAACACACCTGTTTTTTGTGAGGAGGGACTGGACTCTTCATAAGAAGCTTCCTGCTCAATGTCCTGGAGCGCTTTCCCTATAAAATTCAAGTCTAGAGGAGGCCAGATAAAACAAGCCTTCTGATTCCTGGCTATTTTTCAAATGCAATTCTATTTGATTTGAATGAGGATTCCAAGTGAACGTTAACCCTCCTTCCTTCTTTTCTTTCTTTTCTTCCTGATATACTTGTTTAAAATCACAAAAGAGCTACTATGTTGAAGAGAAGTTCAAATACTACAGAAGTGAAGGTTCACCATCCTGCCCCGTTTTTGGATTACCACAATTAATTTAGTTAATATCCATAACCTCACAGTTACAATTTTTTTTCTTGCCCTGAGAACTTTTAAGATCTATTCTCTCAGCAACTTTCAAGTATTCAATACTGTATTGTTAACTATAGTCACCATTCTGTACATGACATTCTCCAGAACTTATAACTGAAAGTTTGTACCTTTTGACAACCTTTACCCGATTCCCCCACTCCCCACCTTTGGCAGCCACCAGTCTGTTCTCTGTTTAATCTGACTCTGCAGAGGTAACCATTATGAACAGATTGGTGTAAATTCACTTTTAATGTTCGTGTATATAATGTTCGTATATATTAAGGTATTTAAATTATTTCGGTTTACAAATTTGGATGATATTTTCTATACTCTTCTGTGTTCTTCATTTAGCAATATATCAAGGATACTTTCCCATGTAAATATGAATAGATTTCCCTTATTACATTGCTCCATAGTATTCCATTGTCATAATCTAGTTAATCATTCCCCCATTGACAGAAATTTCATTCATTTTTTTTTTTTTTTTTTGTGGTATGCGGGCCTCCCCCTGCTGTGGCCTCTCCCGTTGCGGAGCACAGGCTCCGGACGCGCAGGCCCAGCGGCCACGGCTCACGGGCCCAGCCGCTCCGCGGCACGTGGGATCCTCCCGGACCGGGGCGCGAACCCGGTTCCCCTGCATCGGCAGGCGGACGCGCAACCACTGCGCCACCAGGGAAGCCCTTCATTCATTTTTTTCTATATGAATTATGCTACAACAAATGTGCTTGCACAATGCAAGTTGATTTTGCAGCATAAATTCCTAGAAATGGAAATCTTGGGTCAAAATGTCTACATATTTAAATGTTGACCGATTTTGTTAAATTTCCTTTTAAAAAGGCTGTATCAACTTAAACTCCTACTGCCAATGTATAAGAGAACTTGTTTTCTAGAACCCTTACTAATACTGGGTATTTCAATCCTTTATCTTTTCTGTCAGTTTGAAAAATGGCATTTTGGTGTTGTTTTAATATATATTTCATTCATAGTTGGTGAGGCTGAGCATCTTTCCATATGTTTGATGGTCATTTATGTTCTTTCTTTTGAAGGACGGGCCCAGCCGCTCCGCGGCACGTGGGATCCTCCCGGACCGGGGCACGAACCCGCGTCCCCCGCATCGGCAGGCGGACTCTCAACCACTGCGCCACCAGGGAAGCCCTATGTTCTTTCTTTTGAAGGACCTACTTCCACCAGGAATTTGCAGAGGGCAAACAAGCCAGGTTTCATGACAGAGCTCTGGTAATGAGAAAGGTGTTTCAACCTATACTTACTCAGAAAAATCAAAAGACAAGTATTTCTTTTTACTAGAAGTACAAATATGCTTCTTTAAATGGCAAACGTTAAAGGAAAGTAGAATGTGTCATTCTGTAAGGATTACATAGACTCACTCTGTAGTATATTTCAGAGACACTAAGGCAATTAAACAGAGGAAAACATGGAGGAATAAGACTGCTGGGGAAGCTAGCAGTGTAATTCTAACCATCCATCCATTTGTTCATTATTCAACAAATATTCAACAAATATTTTTGAGCACGTACAATGTGCTAATCACTGAGTATCCAGTGGTGAACGAAGATCCTAGTCTCTGAAATTAAACTAGTTTAAATTTTGGTTCCATCTCTTACAGCTGTGTGATCTTGTACAAGCTGCTTAATGTCTTTGTGCTGCAATTTTCTCCTCTGTAAAATGGGTATAATAATAATATGTACTGCATAGGGATGTTGAGAGGATTAACTGAGATAATTCAAGTAAAGTCCTATGCACAGAGTTAAGCACCTAACAGAAGTTATATTTGCAATTCTTGACAAATGAGTTGCTGCTTCCTCCCCAAGATTAACTCTGGAGAAACTATGGAAGACAGAGGGAAACAGATTCCAGGAACAACAACAGCAACCATAACAACAGCAACACTGTGAGAAACACCTGGGGATACTGAAATTTGCCTTGAACTGGTGTGTGTAGAAGTTGGATGGCATCAGTGATAGGATAGGGCAGAAGAAAACTTTTAGAGCTCCACTCCTTCCTTTCCCCTGTGTACCCTTAGTATAATTACTGCTTGCCTTATTCATTGCAGAAATCAGCTGCAATAGCCCAAACTGCCTGTGTTAACAGGCTCATGAGTAGATGGGCAATGCAAAAGTCCTGCTGCAGGGGGGAGTTGAGGAGCATAGGGATAGACTAACCAGTTGCCTTCTGGCATTCGTTGCTCTGCCTCGCCCCCTCCAAACTCTTAGATATAATGGATTGCAACACAAGGTGACTGACCAGAGGAGTTGCCTCATGGGGTGTCGAGATAGAGGAGTAACAGTAGTTCTGTCATGTCTGGGGCTCTGCACTAGGACTAGACTAGGTCTGGCTTTTGTCCCTTCCTTGATATACATTTATTAGATGCAGTAGCTGATACCCCCAGGAAGCAGGAATTGACATACCTAGACTTCTGAAGGATGGATGACTATTGAAGAAAAATACAACAAATTGGATAACATATACCATCCAATGCAGAATTATTGGAATAGATGGACTAATAATTTAAAATATACAAGTTAAATATATATAAAGAGTTATGGTAATAGGTTAGTAATATGAAATAAAATAAAGTAACTTTAAAAGGATCAAATGGAAAATATTAGGCACAAAATATATATTTACCTATATGTTTGTCATTTCTGACACTCTTCATTCCTTTGTGTAGACCTGTTTCCATCTCATGTCATTTTACTTCAGCCTGAAAAAATTCCTTTATCATTTCTTCTTAAATATACTTTTATTTTAGAATAGATTTAGATTTACAAACATTGCAAAAATAGTACAGAGAGTTTCCATAGACCCTGCACTGTGTTTTCCCTACTGTTAACCTCTTACATTAGTATGATTTGTCACAACTAACGAACCAATATAGATACATTATCATTAACTAAAGTCCATTCTTTATTTTGATTTCCTTAGGTTTCACCTAATGCCTTTTTTCATTCCCAGAAATCTATCCAAGATACCACCTTACATTTAGTATTCATGTCTCCTTAGCCTTCTCTTGATTTTGGCAGTTTCTTAGACTTTCTCTGTTTTTGATAACCTTGAGAGTTTTGAGGAGTACTGGTCAGCTATTTTATACATTGTATCCCATTTGGGTTCATGTATTTTTTTTTTCTTATGATGAGACTGGTTTATGTGTTCTCGGGAGGAAGACCACAGAGGTAAAGTGCCCTTCTCATCACGTCGTATTATGGGTACATATTATCAGCATGATTTATCACTGTTATGTTAACCTTGATCATCTAGCTGAGGTAGTATTTGTCAGGTTTCTCCACTATAAAGTTAATATTTGTCCCCCTTTTTCACATCGTACTCTTTGGAAGGAAGTTATTACGTGCAGCCCACATTTGAGGAGTGAGGAGTTAGGCTCCATCTCCTTGAGGGGAGACTATCTAAATAAATTATTTGGAATTCTTTTATATGAGAGGTTTATATATTATCCTCCATTTATTTGTTTACTAAATCATTTATTTATACCAGTGTGGATTTGGATACTTATTTTATACTTTGAGTTATAATCCAACACTATTTTCTTTTTCAAATCATTCCAACTTTGGCCATCTGGACCTTGAGGTGATTGCTGTGTCCCTTTGACATGGCTCCATTTCTTTTTTTTTCCTAGTCCTTCCTTACTTTCTGGTACTACAGGATGTTCCAGGCTCATCTTTTGTATTCCCAGCTCCATCGCTAGAGAGTTAATCATTTCTCCAAGGAGCCCTGGTTCCTTTTATTGCAGAATTATATTAGAAATCAACATCTAGGCACTGAATATAACATTTCTTTTTATGCAAGTTTTCTGGTGACAAATTCGCTCAGCGTTGGTTTGCCTGACAAAGCATTTGTTTAGTCTTTATTTTTGAAGTCCCCTCTGCCCCGCTTTGGATATAGAATTCTTTTCCAGCTTATATTCTTTCTGACAAGAAGTCAGTATTCATCTTTACCTTTATTCCCTTATTTAAGGTATTCTTTTTCTTCCTCTGGTTGCATTGAGGATTTCTTTCTGTATCGTTAGTTTTCAGCACTTTGATTATGATGTGCCAATTGTGTTTTTCTTTGTGTTTATACTGCTTGAGGTTTGTGGAGATTTTTGGATCTGTGAATTCATAGTTATCATCAAACTGAAAATCTTTCAGCCATTATTTCTTGAAATACTTTCTCTGAACCTCCAGTGTGGGACTCCAGTTACACATAGGTGAGACCACTTGTGTTAACCTACATGTCACTGAGGCTCTGCTCATCTTTTTTGTTTGTTTGTTTTGGATTTGTATAGTTTCCATCACTATGTCTTCAAATTTACTCATTTTCTGCAGTGTCTAATTTGCTGTCAATACCATCCAGTGCAATTTCCATTTCAAATATTATATTTTTCAGCTCTAGCACTTTCATTTGATTCTCTCTTATAGTTTCTATTTCTTTCCTTATTATGTCAATGTTTTCCTTTAAATCCATGAACATATTTTAATAGCTATTCTAAAGTTTTTATCTGCTAACTCTATTTTCTCTGTCATTTCTGTGTCTTTTTCTGCTGTTGATATTTCTATTGCTTATGGGTCATATTTTCCTGCTTCTTCACTTGTCTAGTAGTTTCTTAAAAGGATGCTGGATATTGTGAATGTTTTGTTGTTGAGTGCCTGGATTTTGCTGTCTTACTTTAAAGAATGTTGGATTTTGTTTTGGCAGGCAGTTAAGTCACTTGCAGATCAGCTTGAAACTTTCAAGCCTTGTTTATAAGCTTTGTTATGGTAGGTGTAGGGTAGCCTTTACTGTAGGGCTAGGTTACCCCTATAACTAAGGTGTGATCATTCTGGGATCTCTACTTAAACTCCTGGGTACTCAAGAACGTTTCTCCCCTCTGGATGGTTGGCACTCAACGTTTCCTAGCCTTGGATAAGCTCTGGGAATCGTTCACCTTACAGCTCCCCAGCAGTTCTTTGCCATCCTTGGAGTTTCACTCTATGCATGCACAGCTCAGTATGTTTCAAAGACTCAAAGGAATCTCTGTGCCAATTTCTAGAGTTCTTTCTTTGCATAGCTCCCTTCTCTTCGGTAATCTGCTCCACTAATTACAGCTGCTTCAGTGTCTGTGAACTCTGATCTCTGTCTCCTCAAACCAGCAAGATCACTGTGTTCTGCTTGGGTTTTTCATACCTATACTGTGGTCCAGAAATTACCTCCAGGCAGCAAACTGGGACAATCATAGTGACTGCTTCATTTATTTCCCTTCCTTCAAAGATCATAGTCCTGTATTGCCTGTTGTCTACTGTCTGAAAACAATTGTTTCTTATATTTTTTCCAGTTTTCTAGTTATTTATAGTAGGAGGGCAAGTCTAGTGCTACTTACTCTGTCATGGATGGAAGTGGAAATTCTACTCATAAAAATGTAATAGTTGAAATTAAAAATATGACTGATGGAGTCAATAGTAGGAGGAATGTAGCTAAAGAACAAATTAGTGAGTTAAAGATAAAATTGAGGATCTTTCCCAGAAGGCAGCAGGGAAGGATTACGAGATAGAAAATATAAAAGAAAAGCTTAGGAATATGGAAGATGGAAGTAAAACTTCCAACATCAAATAAAAGGAGTCCAAGAAATAGAGAAAATAAAAAATGGAGAGAAGCAACTGCTTTGAGAAATAAGGGAAATAAATATTCTAGAATTGAAAAATGATAAAAGACTTCATGTTGAAAAGCCATAGAGTGCCAAACAGGAGAGAGAAGGAAAACCTATGCTAGATACACTATAGTGAACATTAAGAGCATCAAAAAGAAAATTCTAAAAGAATCCTGAAAGAACAAGCAGTACAGCTACAAAGGAACAAGAATTAGGTTGATCTCAGACTTCTCAATAGCAACGTTAGATACATGAAGAAAATAGAGTATCCTTGAGGAGATGAATAGGAGAGCTTCACAGGGAAAAAAGCCTGGGAGGGAGGGAAACCAGAAGTACTGAATTGGTAGTTGATCAAGAGCCTCTACAGTCATTGTTTAATGGTAAAAAAGGCCATGTGCGTATCTTCCAGGGCAGAATACTAGGCATGATTTTCCCACACTGGATCACCTTTCTCTTCTGGAATCAGAAAGAATAATTCCATCTTGCATTTGTATTATATTTTGTACATTTCAATTGCTTTACTATTCATTGCCACATTTGAACTTTTGTGTTGTTGTGTTCAGGTGTTGTTGTTTGCTCCATGGTATAGATGAGAAAGCTGAGACCCATTAAAGTCATGCCATTGATCATTGACAGAGCCAGAGGCAGACCCAGACTACTAAGTATCTAGCACACTTATTTCTCTTGTTTTTCAGCATAGTGAAGGAGCATGAAACCTCAGGTGAGTTGGGTGGATTGTGAATTGATTTGTCAAATGGACCTTGGGGGTAGGCATTCTCAAGTGAAAAGGTAACTGTGCCACCCATGAGAAGGCTGTGTTCTGTTGTATTTGGCTTATGTACCGTGATTGTCCTTAGTTCTGAGATATGATCCAATAATGAAAAATAATCTCTCTTCCCTGTTGGAGTTCTTGTTAGTCATTTATGTGAATAGGTTTTATTGGGGTAATTATTGTAAATGTGGCACACATGAAGAGTGGCTCCAATTGCATTTTTAGAGCATAAATGTATGATAATGAATTTCATGGCAACTCACACAAATCTCCTTGTCCTGAAAGCCACCAGCAGGAGAGACATTACTGTCTGTCAGAGAAATGACAGAGAGGAAGAAACACCTTCTTTAATTTTTCCCTCTCTAAATATGAAGTGTCTCTTTCCCATGGAGCTCATAAAGGCTCTTCATGTTGTCAGCTATACATAAGCATTCTTTTTACCAAATACCCTGAGGTTCTTAAAGCCCCAGTGAAGGAACAAAAAGAGCATAATAATTCTAAGAAACTGGCTGAATGCTAGAGTGCCAACATCTTCCTAATTAGAGGGGAATAGAATCATGAATGCAGCAGTGTGTCAACCCCATGGCTAGTCTTCTCTTTGGTGGAGTGATGAGCTTCAGAGAACCTGTCCTATCAATGGGAATGTGGTCTCCTGCTTTGTGATTATACTTTCGTTTGTGTCTCCATCTGAAAAACGTACTCTGTGAGAATCCGGAAAGCCCTGTCTCCAACATACACACACACACACACACACACACACAGACACACACACACACACACACACATTCCTTCTCTAACAGAACCTTCATGCTATGAGAGCACAAGCCCTTGCACAGCCCACTGAAAATTAAAAGAAAAGGATGGATGGAGCTTGAACTGTATGCTAGGAAATTTCAGAGCCCCACACATCGAAATTGTAGATAAACCAAATACAAAACCTGATCTGATAGTGAAGTCTCAACTGGAGCTCCAAGTGTAAAAGATGGTTGAAGTGGGCCAGAGAGAATGAACAATAGGTAGAAGTGAGCCTGAAAATCTTTTAGGAATAGCTAATTTATATGTTAGTACTCTGCAATTTTAAGATTTGAATTTTATTCTGCTTTACACTTGAAGCAGTGTTTTTTTTTATTTCAATCAAGACCCTTTGGGTATATAATGTATTATTGGAATTAAAAAAGAAAATGTAAAACTTTTGCAGAGTCTGGCTGGCACCCGCTGCATTTGGCATCATCCTTTTGTAAACTCCATGGTTACTTACTTGAGTTACAGGCTGGATTGCTTTTGGTAAGATGGTGTAGCTGGAAAAGTTGGTTTCTGGAGTCCCCAACTTCTGTACTCTGTTCCCTTTTCTCTTTGTGTTGTCTGCCCCACCCCCGGTGTTTCCCAGCCTCCCCCCGCCCCCACCCTTCAGACTTCTAGTACTGCCAATTCTCTTTCTTCCTTCCTATTAAAATGTGCTCTGAGAAGTCGCTCTAATATCAGTCATTTACGACTCAGTATGGATTTAAATCAACTTCCTTCCCTCTCACAGGGAACATCCCTCTAAACTTTATCTCCAATTATGTAATTAAAGACTGTTTCCCTTCTTAAAGGGATTTCAGGCATCACTGAGTTTGTGGGAAGTTAGATTTTTGGCCAAGCTGACCTTAGGCATCTCAGAAATTGACGGATGATTGTATCACCCACAATACTTAACACAGTGGCTGGCACACCTAGTAGCAGTTCATTGAGGATTTGCTAATTGGATTAAGTGGTTATTTACTCCTCCTACCAATAAGGCTTTGTCTGTTAGGTTTTTTCTTTGGCTTTCAATGTTACCCAGATGGATATTGTAGGACTTGGGCACATTGTGGATCCTGATATTACACTGAAGTTTGATAATGAAAAAGGTTGCAATATTTGAGAAGATTGAATCTTGAGGGATAAGTCATTGAGCAGTTGCAGGACAGAATCAGAAAGTTAAACAGACATATATGAATCTTCCAGAATTGAAAACTGTTGAAATTGCTGGAAGATTAGATCATATTAGTCATTTGCTATAAACCTGCTCCACTGTACCTTCAAAGAAGAGTTTATTTCCTGACTGTCATTCAACTGTGTCCTGATTAGAGGGAGCAGGATCTAAGGAGGTCAGAGTCTGGGCTTTGGAGTCATTTCTGATGTGTTTTTCTTTTGCCTAAAACACAGCAGGAAAAGTGAGTGCAAGGTGGAGAAGAGATTTACATTTTTTTCCCTTATTGCTCACATGAAGCTTATATTTCCATTTAAAATCTTTTCACGGAAAGCTCTTGGAAAACTTGACCCCTGAAGCAAGCATTATTTGGAGAGTTTGGGATGTGGCTTTCCGGGAAGATGTAAGCTTGAATGTCATTAGCAGACAAGCGCTGTGCTGGGCCTCTTGGCTTTTTGCTAGCTGGCGTTCATCCATACACCACTCAGCCTTCCCTGCTTCTGCTACTGCTAGAAATGTCCTTGCTACTGTTCTGACATTCTCCAGTACATTCTCGAACTCTCCTTCATTGTCATCTGGGAGTGGCCCACCCTTTATGCACATAAATCAATTATTGTCATTTTTCCCAAGAAATCCTGGGGTGAGGAAGTGGTGGTTGAGCTCAGATGAGACTACTTCTCTAATCTCCATGCCTATTTGTTTGATATAAGGACAATGTCTACCAACTTTGGGGGAGGAAATGGGAAGAAAAATAGGAGTACTTTGCTCTCCCCTTGGCAAAGGTAATTACCTTAACCACTAGGTAATATTTCATCCCCCACCTCTTATACTCTCATTCCTAAGAAACCCCAGAGTTCCTCTCTTTTTTGGCCTCATCGTTTTTTTTTCAATAGGTTAGGGCTAGAGTTGTTAATAAGCAAGGGCGTTTGCTCTGGGCCTGTCAAACGAGCCCTTTTCAAGTCTGCAAAATTTGTTTAGCAATTAAAATAAAAGAGATATGAAATCTCATATATTCATGTAAGTGGCTCTTCCTTTCATGTTTTTGCCTGGCTATAACTTGAGATGCTCTTTAACCACAGGCTTTTCATTAGGTAGAAAATGTAATTATTCTCTTAGAGAGGAAGGGCAAAACACTCCCAGTGACCTGTGTAAAGAATCCCTTTAACTAATGACAGCTTCTCTCAAATTAGAGCAAGAATTATACTGATTCTGAACAATATGAGGGCAGGACAATAAAATCAGGAAAAATTTAAGAATAACATCACTGCCCTAATAAGTAGTTTTCTGCTCTGAAAAGCTTGTAGGCAGTTTATTAAAGGCATTTGGAAATATAAAATCCATTGCATTCTAGGCTCAATAAAGCAAAATGATAATGGCGAACAATCTTAAAGATCTTTCAATAAGAAGAAGGCTTACTGGAATGTCTAAGAAATATGCAGCATCAGTTGAAATAAAATTTTATTTAATGTAGTTCAAAATCTCATTTCAGTGAGTTTCAAACTAGTAATACAACTTTCTTTAATAAAGACTCTTAATTAACCAAACTCTTTTCTGAATTGTATTTTTGAAGAAAGACGCCTATCAAAAGATAACCATGTTCCAGTTTTTTTTTAAACAGCACTTCCAGTGTATTGTGGGTTCACTATGGGTTAAGCACAATCTCTTAAGCTTTTTACAACTACATCACTAGTCTGAGCTGATGCCATCTATGGTTGGAAAGATGACTCCAAGGCCCAGCAATATCTTCAATCTTCAAATATTAAATTTTGTTCACTGATATAACTTACTCTACTGTACTCACTAAGGCAGGAAATTGGACTCATAGGATTTCCAGCCATAAATTTTGAAAAATAATAGGGTTTCAGGTTAACCCCCAGTTACCCAGACAAAAAACAATTAATCACAATATTCTATTCTCAGACCCAATGAAGAAAGGATTGGCCATGCTGATGTGTCATTGGATTGGAAATAGCCCAAGATGATCGCCCACAGTTTGGAAATAATTTTTGTTTTATAGTACATTTGTGGTACTAGAAATTGATCTGGGGTGTTTGTTGTTATTCATTATATATAGTCATCCAGAACAGTGGGTGGCTTTAACCCGGTAGGTTCTTTAAAGTATTTTTTTTTTGTCTAAATAGAAGAAAGAATGTGCACCCTGTACATTTTTAAAAATATCAAACCAATATTTGTTGCCAATTGCTCCTGATAATCTGTTTCATTCTTGTCTTGTACTCCTCCTACTCATTGAGTCATTGGGCTTATTGTTTCAGGGGAAGACGAATATGATCTGGAACAAATGTATCATTGCTCAACTCTGAGTTTCAAACTGTAATCTTCTGAGTGCATTGTGAGATAATAGTTTCAAAAACCAGGCTTTGATGAGAGTAGATTCCTTTTACATACCAAGAGCAAAACGTGATGGTCTGAAAATAGTACTTCACTGTAAGCCATTGTGTAGAGAGGATGGATGATACCAACATAAGGGAAGTTTCTGCCACTCAGGAAACTGAACGCTGTTTTGGTGCTCAGAGGAGCTTGGAGATATTTGAGAAATAATGTGCTTAGGTTTAAGATGATGACCTCACATTCTGGGCCACAAAATGTGCTGGTATTGCCTTTCTTGTTTATAACTCTTGGAGGGGATCAAGTGGTGTCCCATATCAACACAGGGTAGCCACAGTTGAGTAGAAATGGCACCGTGGATATAGTGGGGATATAGTGTACCTGGTCCTGGAGGGCTGTAAAGGAGATTTTAAATTCTCACATAACCTGGTGGGAGATGCAAGAGTGAAGAAAGGGTAGGTGGATTAGAAGAGGCCTGGGGTCAGGAAAAGGAGGGAACTGAGTGCAGGAACCTCACCATCAGAGTAACGGCAAGGCTCATGGTCATTAGCACAGGGTCCAAGCATGATTCTTCAAAGGCCAGGTGGCCCTGAGATACTGTGTAGTGGATACCTTTGCAAGACTCATGCTGACCAAGCATGGTTAGGGACATCTCAGCAGAGGTCAGAAAGAAACCAGATACCAACATGAAGCACAGAAGTTCCTTCTCAAGTGCAATGAGGCTATATAAGCTTGCCTCTGCACCTTGATACCATCTTGGGGAAGGAGAAGAGAAGATATTTTCAGAAGATACAGGCAGCCCTAATAGGAAGTTTGAACTTTGATTGATTGAATATTAACCTGAAAGATACTGGGGAAATTGAGGCTCTAGAGCAAGATGAAATCAGATATAGAAAATTAAGTTTTTTTTTTTTAATAACTGGGTCGGAGTGTGTAAATTTGTACTTCCTCTAACAAATGCATCCCCCATTACTTTATAGACTAAGGCGAGGCTCATCTGCCCTTCTAACTCAGCAGCAAGTCTTCCCTTTTATTAATTTTTTCCAAGTCTTCCTTTTTATTTTATTTTTTCCAGCTTTATTGATGTATAACTGACAAATAAAATTGTATATATTTAAGGTGTACTATGTGGTTTGATATTTATATACATTGCAAAATGATTACCACACTCAAGCTAATTAACACATTCATCATACCACATAGTTACCTTTTTTTTCTTGTGAGAACACTTAGGATCTACTCTCTTAGAAAATTTCCAGTATCCAGTACAATATTATTAACCATGCTGTGTATATATATAGTCACCAAGCTGTACATTAGATCCCCAGAACTTATTCACTTTGTACCTGAAATTTTGTACCCTTGACGAACATCTTAGTATTTCTCACACACTCCCAGCCCTGGCAACCAACATTCTGCAGTCTGCTTCTGTGAATTTGTCTTCCTTTTTATATATTTACTCTGAGAAATGTATGAAAGGGAGTGAGATGACAAGAGAGGAGTTCTCTATTAAAAGGCAGATTTCTCTGGAAGTAGTTACACCTTATGATTGTATCAGTTAATACTAAATTATTAGTTAACAAAATAGTTTCCATTAACAACATCTCAGTAGGGGTTTATAGAAAGGGGAGGGGGATAAAGACTAGGTACTTTGGAGAAGACAGCTAAGGAAGAATTAAGTAGTAGGTGTAGTTTTCTTAACATATTTGAGGTTGCTTGGATAGTATTTATCCCATGGTTCTTTTCCCTTTTTCTTAACCTGCTGGGACACAGGAGAGGTCTGCTCTATACTTCTGGTTATCATCAGGGCAATACTGTGAGGTAGTTAAGAGCACAGACTTTGGAGTCAGATAAGCCTGGGTTCAAATACTAGCTGTGTGACCTTGAACAAGTGACCTCCCCATTTTAGCTTCAGTTTTCTAATCTGTAAAATGGGGAAAATCCTATGTACGGCAAAGATTTGTTGTGAGGGATAAATACAATCTGAAAACATCTAATATCTGAGATGTGATAGGTAATGCTTGTTCCTTGTCAGCTGTGCTGGACATCTTCCCTTTGCCTCTCCAGATCCATTCCCCATCCTTTTCTATCCTCCTCTGTGTTTTGGGAAGACTGACTTGTCTTAGACTCCTTCACTAGGCTTACTTTTCCTCTGGTTTCTGTGTGAATTAGACTAATGGAGAACACTAGTGGGAGAGCCAGAGGGAGGAAAGTGAAATGGGATCTTCGTTGGGATATTTATTGCCCCAGCTTCTTCCCGGGAGGATGCCATAAGCCGATGAGGTCCCTCAAGGAAAGGTCACAGGAAGCTCTCTCCATGGAACCCTCTCTCTCTCCCCTTCTGGAAGCAGATTCCTCCTGTTGCCCTTTCAGGCCTGAGGTGATAACCTCCCCTCATCCCTCCCAGTACTTCATTATCTCTTCTTGTAGTTTACCTCACCTTTGTAAATAGTCCCTTTATTAAACTCTCCTCAAATTACTCAATTTGAGTGTGCATGTTTATTTCTTGCCGGGACCTTGACTGGTACATTTTCTCACCATTTCTAAGTATCTATAACAAACAGAAGGAAGATACATGCACTCAGTCTCTCTGTCAAGGCTTGAGTCAGCTGCCCTGATCTTTTCTTTGAGATGCTGAGTGAAAAGAACACCAAACTAATGGTCAGAAGACTTGGGATTTCTCTCTGGTTCTGTCATTAACTCCCTGTGAGCAGGAGCAAGTGACACGGCTCGCCTGTGGGTCTTGATTCTTCTGTAAAATGAAGGGATTGAATTAGATGACTTCCACAGTAGCTTCTAGTGCTTACTCCACAGTGACTAAAGTTTTCCCTAGTGGAGTTGTAGCAGACATTCCTTTGATGTTAACTCACTTAGCTTTCCATACAAGAAAGGAGAATGATGCATCTCCCGATCTTTCTTAAGAAAGAAAGAAAGAAAAAACAAACTCTTAAAAATGGTAAGTGATGGGCTTCCCTGGTGGCGCAGTGGTTGAGAGTCCGCCTGCCGATGCATTCGTGCCCCGGTCCGGGAAGATCCCACATGCCGCGGAGCGGCTGGGCCCGTGAGCCATGGCCGCTGAGCCTGCGTGTCCGGAGCCTGTGCTCCGCAACGGGAGAGGCCACAACAGTGAGAGGCCCGCGTACTGCAAAAAAAAAAAAAAAAAAAAAAAAAAAAAGAAGCTTTTAAACCTTCTAATCAATCCCTCTGCTCTCAGATTGGAAGATCAGGACTGTTGACATCTGAATGCTTTATTATGACTTTAAGTCCATACTTATAGCACTTCAGCTTGATTTCTTCACAACAACAGGAGACAGTGGAAGGAGACAGATGATAGGAGGAAGCGACAGACCAGGAGCTTAAATGGTGATTCTTCCACGTGGCCTTAGCAGGCGTCAAAAGGTTTGGTTGTAGCTATAGTTGTTTGGTTTGAACAGTTTGTGAGCGTAGGAAGAGTAGAGTGAGGGGAATATTTATGCACATCTGGACAAAAAGAACAATGAAGGCATATGGAAAGGAATATGACAGCAAGGGGATGGTTTGGGAGGAAGGTGTGAGACTGTGTATTGTGATCTATGTTCTAGCCCACTGTGTTGTGTGTTTAATTACGTTATAGGATTTGATCATCACAACAACTATCTGAAGTAAAGATTGTAATAATTTTAAAGAAGACGAAATAAGCTCAGAGAGGCTGAGAAACTTGCCCAACTTCACCCAGCTTTATTAGTAAGGGGAAAACCCAGCATTTGAACCTAGGCTATAGGTTTAAAAGTCTACACTTTCCAGAGACTGATAAGGGGTGAAGTCATGAATTACATCTGGTGATTTCAGAGCATACAGAGAGTTTAGAATAATTCATTCATGCACTCATTCAAGAAATATTTATTGTGTATCTACTGTGTACCAAGCAATGTTCTGTATACTGGGATAAAGAGACTTGTGAACCAGTCAGATGAAATCCCTGCTCATACCTCCTAGGAGCTTATCTCCTAGTGAATAGGACAATCAACACGTACACAAGTAACAAAATGTAATTTTCTGGTAGTCATAAATCTTTTGAAGAAAATAAACTAGGGAGAAATTGATTGGGAAGTGGTCACAAGTGATTTCTCTGAGAAAGTGACAATTGAAGCTGAATCTAGAATGACTTAGGTGTTGGCCTGCAAAGATCAGGAATAAAGGGCATTTCTGACAGAGGTACAGCAGGGAAAAGGAGGGAAGCCTGTATAACTGGGGATGGAGGGAGAGAGAGAGTGAGAAAATGAGCAGATCATGTAGATCCCTGCAGGTCATAATGAAGGATCTGGCTTTTATTCTGAGGATAAAGGTGAGCCACCAGTGCCCTCAACTACTTTCTCCACCCAGATCTTAATGGGAGGATTTTCTGAGAATAACCTTGATGATTTCGGATCCCAAATGTGAATCTTAGCTACCTCTGAGAAGGATGGAGTTTAAATAATCAATATTCTTCATGACAAAAACACTTATTAAATGCCAATTTGTACATGGCACAAGGTTCTAGTTCAGCAGTTGCCACCCCGTGTGTGTGTGTGTGTGTGTGTGTGTGTGACTGTGTGTAAGTGTGTAGAGTGTGGAGGTAGGGGTAGTATGCATGATTACAAGATCTGGAATGTCTAGGAGGTGGATGGCAGTCCTCAGCCCATCTCCTCTCCAACTTCAGGAACCTTAATCATTTTTTGTGCTTGAGGTTATTTCCTGGTCCATCTGCTGGAGTCACTCTTGAATGAACTGCAGCTTCCAATGAAAATGAAAGGAAGATGTTTGCATGCCTTTGAATCTTGCATTGGCAAGTCCAGTGAATGCACAGGATGTATTTACATGATGCTGGAAGCATTTACATGATGCTCAAATTGCCTAGCTGTGGAGAGGAGATTGTTTATTCAAATGAAGATTGAGAGGGCTGATTTGATTTCCTAACTCAACCCAAGACTATGTGGTGGTAGGGCATGTAAATAATTTGCTCACTGATGGAAGGTTTTATCTTTCTATTAAAAAAAGAATGGAATAAGGGGTGGGTAGTGCCTGGAGGGAGGCATGAGAGGTTTCTGATATGCTGGTTATTGATCTGGTTGCTGGTTACAAGGATGTGTTCAGTTTGTGAAAATTCAATGAGCTGTACACTTGTGATTTGTGCACTTTTATGCATATGTTATAACTCAGTAAAATGCTACAAAATATGAAGTAAATGAAATACAGCCCTGAAGCCATTTTCAATATAATAAAACCAGGATAGTTAATAAACCCTGACGAAGGAGTTTGCAGACTTAGCTTCAGTTAAAACTCTTTCACTAACTCACATAAATAAGCAATCAGAATGTGGAGGTTTGAGGTGGCTGAATAAATGGCATCCGTTCTTTTCTTCCTCCAGTTGTGAACTGATTGAGAGAGACAAAGAAGTAAAGCAGGTAGAGATCAAAAGAACTTTATTTCTAATGGAAGTGCTAGAGAAGGTGGCTTAGATGTGTTTGCCAAGTGGGTTTCTTAATTCTAACCTTCAGAATTAGGCAGAGATACCCATCTAGACCCAAGAAATGCAAGAAAACTGTAGGTCTTGCCCACAAGAGGGATTTTATGTCAGTGAGTAGAACATAGCTCCTTCCCTCTAAAAGTAGATAGGCCACATGTGGTCTGTTCCTGCTCCCAAATCTACCAATCAGAACTCCTTCTCTTGAGGAGGAGGAAATGAGAGGATGTAGAAAAGTCAACAGTCTTAGGCTAATTGATGTTTCTCCACTTGGGAACATGAAGCCAAGAGAAAGGGTGTCCCCAGCTTTCCTCAACTAACAACAGAAACAATCCCAGCCATGATGATGATAGTAACTGCCATTTACTGAGCACTTATGATGGTGAGATACAGGGCTAATGGTTTATCAATATGTGTTTTTACATATATTTTCTAACTGTGTTCTCACAATAACCCCAGGAAATAGGTATCATTATTACCTCCATTTTATAGATGGAGTAACCTACCCAAGGTCACACAGCTGGGAAATGGTGGAGCCAGGACTCCAAAAGCCATACCCTTAGAGGCAGAGGTAGCAAGGTGAAGAGTAGAGGTTCTAGCATTGGGCTCCATGATGTAAAAGTCAGTACCACTTACTAGTTGTGTGGTCTTGGGCAACTTACTAAACCATTTGTTAGTTTCCACATCAGTAAAATGGAGATATATTTTCCTTCTCTGGGACTCCTTTTCCTTATCTGTGAAATGTATACGGTAGACTAGCACAGTGGTTCTTACAGTGTGATCCCTGGACCAGAAACTTCAGCATCATCAGGAAACTTGTTAAAAGTGATAATGGTACTGAATTAGAAACTCTAGGGTGGGGTCCAGAAATCTGTATTTTAATGGGTTCTCCAGGTAATTCTGTTTTGCTAAAGTTTAGGATCCACTGATCTAGATGATCTCAAAATTTTCTTCTAGCTCTGCCATTCTGACTTCTAACTTCAGTGTTTCCTGTTACCCTTTCTTCTTGTCAGGTGTCCACCCACCGGAGGAGACACTATTTTAATGTCATGGGAAGGCCTGGAAGTAGGGCTTTAGTTAGATCTGCCTCCCTAACCCAGATTGTGCTGGTGACAGATGAGGGGATAGAGATTAAAGGCGAGCCCCTTAGCCTGAGGTGGGAGTTGGTGCGGGTGGCAGCAGCTGCCAGGAGTGGTTGGGCTAGAGGTGTGGCCTGAGGTTCAGACCCCTACAGAATTAGATTGTGGAACACAGGAGATTGTGTTCTCAGCACTTCTGACTTTCCTGGACTTTTTCTTACTGCCTCTGCTCTTCCCCCAACCCCTAGATGGCCTGGATATTCTGACTTCCTATGTCAGTGAGACAGGATTTGTCAGAGCAAGACCAAGACCTCAGAAGAAACAGCAGGTTAAGGCTGCAACTTGGAGCAGTTAAGGAACACCTTAAGCATGCCTTTGTACTACGAGGCAGTGGATAACTTCCTCATTAACACCTCAACACAGCTAAGGGATAATATTCAGTAATTACTGTGAAAGGGCTTTTACAAGCTTTAGAAAGAGAGGGTATTATTATTATAAAGAGTAGTGAATTAGACCCTTGGGCAAACCATAGGCTTCCAATAAGGCCAATACAGGGGTTTACAGATGTCTACATAGTGTGCTCTGAAGGGTGTCATTAACATCTTAGCACTGATTAATTTGTCAGTTAACTAGCTGTTACCTTGGCAACTCAAGCAAGGCCCTGACAGCATGGGACATGGGATAGGAAAATTTTGCCTGGATACTGAGAGTAAGGGCAGGAGGCCTAGAGGGAACTTTGGAGATTAAGTGATATAGCATGTGCAAATTACCTAGCACAGTACCTGGCGTGCAGAAAGTGCTTAATAAAAGTTAAGGGCATGGGGTACTGGTTAGGGAGAGTACTTTGGAGGAAGGCGGGGGCAATGAGCCAGTGGTTGGCTTGGGGAATGTTGGAAAGGAGGGGGAAAGAGAATGAGGTTCACAGGGGTGGAAGAAGCAAGTCAATTTGGCTGACTTGTTGAGGACTGTAAGAACTGTTCAAAGGCCTTTGGAGCTCTCATGTTGAAAGGCTTAGGAAGGCAATGAAAAAAGGACTGGTTTATTTTGCAGTTGAGGTTATTTTAAATCTTTTGAATTTTACTCTCAGCAGCCTTCAGAATGTCTGTGCCACATAGAAATCATGCAGGCCAGTTACCTGTTGACATGAGAAATTACATTCTTTTTTCTGGACCCTCCTGACAGAATAATAATATATTGCAGCAAAATCAAGAGAATTAACATGAATCACGTAGCTTCTATTTTTAAAACTGTGCATAGCTGTATTAAAGAAACCACATTTGGCCCAATGTTTCCCTCAGGTTGAAAAAAAACACTGGTCGAAACTGGATCAGAGCTTTGTCTCTCACCGTGTGATTTTGCAAACTCACATGCCCAATCCAGGTGTAACTTTCTTCCCTAGAAAACAGATGGCGTCTAAGATCCTGTTCTGGATTTCCAAGTCTTTAGTACTCGGTAAGCTTGTATACTTACCTCCTTTCTCCCCACCATGTCTCACAACTCCTGCTGCTTTCAGAAGGTGAGGGGAATGCTATAAAATTTGCATACAGACTGTAATCATGAATGCATAAAAAGCAAGGCAGGCTCCAAATACCACTGATCATCATCATCAAACCGTGACACATCCCAGGGACAGAACAAGGACTCCAGGAAGGAATTGTGTCCTGATTCTAGATACCAAAATGTCACATTGTGTTGGCCAATTCTTGCAGATGTTGTCAAGCAAGAGGCATCAGGAGACGTTAAAAATTCTCTTTGTGAGCTTAGAATGCCAAACATCAGGTTTGCCTCTCTTCAGAGTGACAAACGGGGCTGCAGTCTGGTCCCTTCCTTTTCCCCTTCAACTCTCTGATGTGAGCTGAAGCCAAGGGCAGGGATCCTTGGTCCACCAGCAGTCTTTCATTTGGCCCATCCACGGAGCTCTTCCAGAAATGTCTCTACAAAAGTTACAACCACAACACAGCAGCAGCAGCTTGCTCTTCTCAGTGGGCTGCCTGCACGGCAAATGTGATTGAAAGGAACTCTTTAAATGATTGCTAGGACTTTGCCTGGGAAACTGCATTAAGCTGGTTTAATTGGGAGTGCATCCTTTGTGGAGTCTTTTTTTTTTTAAATAAATTCATTTATTTTTGGCTGTGTTGGGTCTTCGTTGCTGCGCGCAGGCTTTCTCTAGTTGCGGCGAGCAAGGGCTACTCTTCGTTGCGGTGTACAGGCTTCTCATTGCAGTGGCTTCTCTTGTTGCAGAGCACGGGCTCTAGGCGTGCGGGCTTCAGTAGTTGCGGCGCATGGGCTCAGTAGTTATGGTTTGCGGGCTCTAGAGCACAAGCTCAGTAGGTGTGGTGCACGGGCTTAGTTGCTCCGCGGCAAGTGGCATCTTCCCAGACCAGGGCTCGAACCTGTGTCCCCTGCATTGGCAGGGGGATTCTTAACTACTGCCACCAGGGAAGTCCATTCTTTGTGGTTTTTAAATTCACTTTCTATTTGTTCCGCTTCCACCTCTCTTTTCTTCACCAAGCCCAATTGTTCTAATTGAGCAGCAGTCCTCTCCCTTGAGATCCTGGTTTCCTCTTTGGCTGTATCCCTGTCCTCCTCGGCCATCTTCCCAGCTGCAAGGCACTTGGACAGAGAGCAGTGTGTAGAGAGTATACTTCTTTATGTCCTGCCTTTCTCCATCCCCACCAACTTTTTCAGAGCTCTTGCTGCTTCTGCCTCTCTCTTCAGCCTCATTTTATATATCTTTGGGACTCTGGGAGCATCACTAAAATCACATGATATATGTGAAAGCCATTTTAGCTTAAAGAAAGAACAGGGTTCACAGTGTCAGATTTCTGAATAAATTGTGATTGGGCTGATGAACCTGAAATAGGCTGGCAAGAAAAGGGCCTTTTAATGTTTTCCTCTACCTGGAATGCCATTCCTAGCCTTCTAAACCCAGCTGACCACTGTATCTACTATTTATGCAAAGCTCAGCTCAGACATCTTTACTTCTCCCAGGAAGGTATCAGTGGACACTGCTCTTGTCTTGTCTCCTCTCTTAAGCACCTCTAAAAACAGGTAACATTTTATTGCATACTTCTTATGTGTCAGGCACTTTACATGTATTAACTCATTTAATCCTCACAATCATTCTGTAATATTGGCATTCTATTTTATTTCCCATTTTACAGATAAAGAAACTGAGGCATTGGTTAATGTATAGGTTAAGCAACTTGCCAAACGTTACAGAGTTAGGAAGTGCATTTACGTTAAATTAAGTGGAATTTAAACCCAGGAATTCAGGCTCTAAAGCGTACACTCTACTGCCTCTCCCTTCCCTAGGATAGCTAATGTAGCATTTATTGCCACTAGTGTAATTATCCAATTACTTATCTGTATCCACAATTAGGTTGAACACTCTGTGCAGAGCGGAGGTGGTGTCTTTTTCATTTCTCTATCCCCAGGGCCTGGCACAGAGGTGAAAAATAGATGTTCAATAACTGTTTACTGAGTAAATCAATGAATGAATGAATAAATTTTGTTGAAGCAGAAAGTAGAAGACTTTTAGAATCAGAAGACTTGGATTTGTATGCTAGCTGTATGATCCTGGTAAATTATATAGTTCTTTGAGCCTCAGTTTCTTCTTTTGTGCAGTGAAAACTAAAAGATATTTCAAAGTCTTATCCTGAGAATTAAATAAGCTGATGTTAGTGAAGCACCTAGAACAGTAAAGGTGTTCAGTACATGGCTTCATTCATTCGTATCCATTCATTCATTCAACAAATCATTACTGAGCACCTGATATGTGCCAGGCACTACAATATTTGTGAGGTATTCACAGTGAACAAAACAGACTTCCCACCTTGTGAAGTTACATTCTAGTAGGGGAGGGGAAAAAAATGAATGAGTAAACAAGTTAAAAATAAATATAAAATATTTATAAAGTAAATAAATAGAGAATAACTGGGGGGCTGCTTTATTTAGAAAGGATGGTTACAAAAGGCCTCTGAGGAGTGATGCTGACATTGAGGTTTGAAGGATGAAGAGGCTAGCCACATGAAGAGCCTGGGAATGATCATTTCACAAGGAAGGAATAGTCAATATACAGGCCTTGAGTTTAGAAAGAGGTAAAAGTGTTCAAAGAAGAAAAGGAGGCCAAGATGGCTGGCACCTAGTAAATGAGTAGAGAGAGGGGCAGGAAATGAGGTTGGAGAGACAGGCAGAGACCAGATCATTAGGGGTCTTGCACTCCCTGTTAAGGATTTTGGATTAACATAAATGCAATAAGAAGCTATTACTAGGCTGTAAGTGAAGGAGTGGCATAGTGTGATTTATATTTTTAACAGCCCACTTTGGCTGTTGTGTGATGTGTGGATTTTAAGGGGACAAGAAGAAGGGAAGCCAGTTAACAGCATATTGAAATAGTCTAGGTGAGAAGTTCCAGTAGCTGCAACTAGAGTGGAAGCAATGAAAATGAAGCTAAATAGTCATATTTGAAATACCTTTTAGAGGTAGAACAATCATAACTGGTGAATGGATTGGATATTGGGGATGATGAGACTGGAGGAATTAAGGATGATTCCTAGCTTTGGGTTTGAACAACTGAGTGGATAGTGGTATGTTTATTGAAATAGGGATGTCTGGTGAAGGAGCAGACTTGGGAGGGAAAACAAGAGTTACATTTAAGACATGTTATTATGGACTGAATGTCTGTGTCTACCCCCACCCACCACCACCAAATTTGTATGTTGAAGCCCAAACACCCAGGGCGATAGTATTTGGAGGTGGGGCCTTTGGGATGTGGTTAATTTAGCTGAGGTCATGAGAGTGGGGCGTAAGAAGAGGGAAAGAGACCACAGCTTGTTCTTTCTCTCTCTCTCACTCTGTCATGTGAGAACACAGTGAGAAGGCAGACATCTGCAAGCTAGGAAGAAGGTGCTTGTCAGGAACCAAATCTGGTGGCACCTTGATGTTGGACTTCCCAGTGTGTGGATTTCTCCAGAACTGTGAGAAATAAATCACTGTGTTGTTTAAGCCACCCAGTCTATGGTATTTTGTTATAGCAGCCTGAGCAGACTAAGATGTTAAATTTGAAATGCCAATTAGATGTCAGAGGATATGTGAAACAAACAGATTTATGATTTTGGATGTCATGGGAGAGGTCAGAGGTGGGGGATATAAATGTATGAGTCATTTGACTATGGTTGGTATTTAATATTATGAGAGTGGATCAGATTAGTGAAGAAGTGTATAGGTAGAGAAGAGAATAATAATAATGATAATAGTAATGATAATAATAATAGCAATGATGATGATAATAATAATAGTAAACTTGTAGATAGTGTTTATTATATGTTAGGTACTGTTCAAAGTGCTTTATATGCATTAACTTATTTAATCTTTACAACAACACTGCAAGGTAGGTGCAATTACTATCCCTATTTTACAGATGAAGAAACTGAGGCATTTATAGATTAGGCAAATTGCCCAATTTCACACTAAGTAAGTAGCAGATAGGATTCAAAACCGGAAAGTTTGGCTTCTGAGTCCATGCTCTTTACTATGTTCTTATTTCCTCTTAAGAGAAGAGAACCAGAATTCAGCCCCTGGAGCTCTATCACATTTAGCTGGTAGGAAGAGGAGGACCCAGAAAAGGAGACTGATGAGGAGTAAGTAGAAGAGTGTGGTGTCACAGAAGCAAAGGGAGTAAAGATTATCAATAAGAAGGAAATGTTTAACCATATTGAATATTTTTGAGCAGTTAAGTAAGAAGAGGATTAGAGATGTTTCCATTGGATTCATCAGTATGGAGGTCACTGGTAAGAACAGTTCCTTCCTTAATAATATTTACCATTTCCTGAAAGAGTCCGCTCTTTAGTCACTACTTTCTTTTCTCAAGCTTGGTGATACCCTTTAGTACTGTCATTTACCGCTTTGGCCATGAATTTCATCTGCCACTAGTTATGTGCAATCAGATCACTTCATTTCCTATGGGATGTATTCTGAGTAGCATTTTATATTTGGACTTTTATCCCACTGTCTTATTTTTAGGGTGCCACAGTCTAGTTTCCTTTACTTTTGTGTGTGTGTGGGGGGTCTTATTTCTTCTGGAGATATTTTCCTATGTCATCAAAGAAGTACATAAGGGGCTTGTTCCTTAGTCCTACTTTTCTCACTTCCTCAGCTGGTTGACTCAGAGTGCAAAGGGGACAAGATTCCTGGCTGTTTCTGAATGGCAAACTCAAGAGCTATGTCACTAGGCAATTCTAATGTACAGAACTCCTTCCCTGCACTTGAGTAATTGAGGGACAGTATCTGAAGGCTAAATCTCCCTCCAGCAAGGATAATGATTCCTGCTAGATGGTTTAGCATTAAGAACAGGTCACGTGACTAGTGCCTCTAATTAGCCCCTTGGCAAACTCCAGTCTAGATTCCTTATTTAGGGCACAGTGGTACTTAGATAGGGTGTGATTCATTTCTACCAGTGTGTGTGAACACATTTGAGTACATCAAAAGGAAACTCAGTTCCAGATGGAGTCCTCTTGAACAGTGCTGCCTGGGGTGGGTGAGCAATGCCACACCTCAGCCTCCATAGGACAAGGCACATGGAGAGGGAGCTTCCCATTGCTCTCTGATGAGGAAAAGCAATGCCCTGGATAAGATGTCATAAGCCTGTGATTTCTCCCTTAAGCTGAGGAGAGCAGATGGCAGGAGCACAGCAGGGGCTTGACAAATGCTTCTCACTGCTTCTCACTAAATTTCTCAAAACATGTCAATATTGGCCTTCCCTGAAGATCTCAGTAAAGGCATTGCTTTAAAAGAGAGCATGCACGGAGCTGAGTTCCTGGCTTCCATCTGCCATTCCACATGGATTTGGAGCTCTTAGGGGTCAAGAAGTCAAGGCCCTTCGCTTCTCCTCACAAAAGTGTCTTCTTCCTGTAGAAATGATTCAGGCTAAATGGCTACCCCAACACATTAGGGTATTTCATTTGCTTTGTACTTTGACTATTTAAATTTCTTTGTACTTCTTTAATCCTTCAAAATAATGGAAACCCCAGAGTGTAGATAGAGGAAGGGTCAACACTGGTGTTAAAGACACCAGAGAAAAGGAATGAGTTATGAGAGAGAATGTGATCCTTGAATAGTAGAATTGATCTGCAGACTGGTGGGAGACTAAAGAGGCTGGGGAGGGAGAGATCCTGAAGGCAATCAGAGAAAGGGAAATTAGAATGGTAAGACGAGATGTGGGGCACAAGTACCTTCTAGGAATAGAGATGAGGCAAGAGATGGCCTGTGAGATGATGAAGGACCACATGAGTAAGAACATAAGAACAAGTAAGATACCCACTCTCCACTCCTATCCCTCCTATGGATCTACTTTTATTCCACCTTAAACTAAAAGCAAAGGAGTACATGAAGGGAACAGAAAGGAAGGCAAAGGGGCCTTGCCATTAGATCAGAAATAGAAACATCTGAAACTTTCCACTGGAAAAACTTGGCAGGATCAGACCCTCATGGGACCTTAGAAGAATCTCAGTTTAACTCTTATTGGCCTGCATAATGCAAGGGTTTGGTGTGCTTGGAAGAGCTTGCAGTCCCAGGAGAGAAACGTGACCATGAAAAGTTTCTTTCATATGTGGGGGTTGAGGATGGAATAATCCATTTTTTTTTTTTTTTTGCAAACTACTTCAGACTCGCTGGAAATTTGTGATCATGGTGAAACCTGTCTCGAGGTCTGTTCTTCACCTCTACCAAGTCCCACCCTTTCAATGATGACTTTACCTTCTTTTGAGTTTCCAGGGAGAGTATCATTTTAATGCCAAGCAATCAATTTTTATGGGTCTTTCCCTGGAATTTAAGTTTAGAGTTAGATTCTTTACAATAAGTACAGTTTATTGGCCAAAGTTAGACCCAACTCATAACCAGTGGATTAGCCAATGTAACAGTTTCAGACTGATGAACACAAGGGGTAATCGACCATAATTTTCCAGAACTTCATCAGTGAGTTGAGCCTCACCCAGAAGGAAGTGGAATATGAAATACTGCTGGAATAGTTTGTCTGGGCTCAGGGGCTTTGTGCCTGAAGAATTAGCTTGAATCTCAAAATTAGCTTTAGACAGAAGAGTAGAAGCCCAAGGGGTAGGATTTCAGGGGTCACATTCCTAAAAATATATCACTTCTCCCACCTACTGGCAGATGGCTAAAATTATTTTAAAAGGTGACAGAGCCTTGCATTTCATAATCCTTCTTTGACTCTCTCAATCTTCCTAACAGGGGCCAGGGCCACAGTTACACAGAGGTGTTATATCCTTTTTTTTTTTTTTTTTTTTTTTTTTTTTTTTGCGTTACGCGGCCCTCTCACTGTTGTGGCCTCTCCCGTTGCGGCGCACAGGCTCCGGACGCGCAGGCCCAGCGGCCAGCTCCAGACACGCAGGCTCAATGGCCATGGCTCACGGGCCCAGCCGCTCCGCGGCATGTGGGATCTTCCCGGACCGGGGCACAAACCCGTGTCCCCTGCATCGGCAGGCGGACCCTCAACCACTGCGCCACCAGAGAAGCCAGATTTTCTTAGCGGAAATTAAGGCTGGAGCACAAGAGTATTGCCTGCTTGAAAGTAGGAGTGGTGGGCACTGGGGAGGTGAGAAAGGAAAGGCTGGAAATGTGAAAGCCAAATTACTGACTTTACAGTTTTGTGAAGGATGACTAGCTCCAAGTAAGGACTTTAGGAAAATTCACCCCAAGGCTATGGTAAGATTCTTCTTCAAGCAGCTAACGCTCTCAGCTATTTGCCATGTCAGCACTGTGCCTTTGGAAAGTACTAGAAGTGCTGCAGATATTTTTGCCTGCGAGTTAGAGTGTTTCTGACTTAGCAGTTCTTTTGACCTTCCCTGCAAGCTTGATGAACCCTAGAATATTTTTCTTCTTTCGAAAGTGTCCATTTCTCATTAGTCTGCTTTGATCAGATGTTTCTTTTTTCCAAATTATTGGGTTACTTCAAATAATCCATAGATTATTCTAAGAAAACAATCTGTTGGGGGTAAATTCTCTTGGGCAGAGTGGAGACATTGCTAGGGATGTACACAAAAATACTTTCCAATTAAGGAGACACCTATGCTTTTCATTTGAGGGGGAAAAGGATTGCAGCAAAGGACAACTGATCTCCAGCTCCAGGCTGGATCTCTTGGGGTGCCATTCATCTGAGCTCTTCTGCCTCTGTAGAGAGGATTTATTGTGGCAGCTGGGCAGTGCCCTTGCTCTGCTGCAAAACAGCAGTCACACAATGAAGATGCAAGCAAGAAAGATGTCTGAAGTTTCTCCTTGTTCTAGCAGACACAACAGACAACTCCATTATTATCTTTCCAGCTTGTTTCACATAAAAAGGTTTTGTTGATTTTCATTTCAGCTGAGCTGGGATGTAACCAGAGACAGAGTAGTAGCAGATGCCTGGTCAGAGTTCAAATGGGTGCAGGGGAAACTGGGATGTGTTTGCAGCACTTTTACACTGTACGGCAGCATTTTTACACTGTATGGAGTGCTTGTGTGGAAGAACACGAAAAAAAAGAGTGAGACTTATGTATTCCTTTCCAAGTAAAACATTCTCAGCCTATGGGGCATCCCACTAATAAGCTTTAAGCCACCAGCATTGCAGGGGGGTGTGCTGAAGCCAAAAGCCCATCACCAGCTCCCAGAGGACACGTGGCAATCCGGTATCATCTCTTTTATTAACTTGTAAACAGCCCTGAACCGTTAGCTGAACTGTAGTAGCAGTAAGAAAAGGACACGGAGGCAAATAGGAGAATATTAGATTAAATACACACACACATCACCAGCAATGCTTCTTCCTGTCCTTCAAGTAACTCTTCCTTTAATCTGGTGGAATGATTGGTTCAAGGATAAACTGAGTTGAGGAGTGAACTCAAAGCATTCTACTTTTTTTTTTTTTTTTTTTTTTTTTTGCGGTACGCGGGCCTCTCACTGTTGTGGCCTCTCCCGTTGCAGAGCACAGGCTCCGGACGCGCAGGCTTAGATCCAGAAAAACCTCACACACCGCTGAGGCTCAAATCGCAGTGATTAGTTTAATAAACACTAGGGAGTGTAAATGTTTGGGGCTAAGGAACTAGGTTAAAAATTATGTCATGTTTTTATTGGAATAAAACAATGTTATGATTACATTGAAAGAAAAGTTTTAAAACAAACAAATCATCCACAAGCCCTGTAACACAGCAGCTATTTTCACTTTTGCATTTCTCTTTCTAGTCTGCATCCAAATGAATAAGCATTATTATTATTATTTTTTTGTGTGTGGTACGCGGGCCTCTCACTGTTGTGGCCTCTCCCGTTGCGGAGCACAGGCTCCGGACACGCAGGCTCAGCGGCCGTGGCTCACGGGCCCAGCCGCTCCGCGGCATGTGGGATCCTCCCGGACCGGGGCACGAACCCGTGTCCCCTGCATCGGCAGGCGGACTCTCAACCACTGCACCACCAGGGAAGCCCCTGAATAGGCATTTTAATTAACTATTTTTTAAATTTTATTTTTAATAAAAATTCTATATTGAAGGTGTACATGGTTTAATATACATGTACATGGTGAAATGATTACTACAGTCAAACTTGTTAATATATCATCTCCTCACATAGTTACCACTTTTTTTTGTGATGAGAGCAACTGAAATGTACTCTCTCAGCAAATTTCCAGTATTCAGTACAGTATTATTAGCTATGGTCATCTTGCTGTACTTAGATCTCAATTGACTTATTCACCCTCCATAACTGCAACCTGCAAACACATTTTTTTACATAGCTGCAACCCAAATGAACATAGATTTTGTGTTCTGCTCTTTTCTTATAGCATCATATCTTAAACATTTTCAAGGTCTCCACCTAATCTTCACAGCCTTTATCAAATTTGCATTTTAATTGTTGTGATTATAAGAGTAATGCATTATGACTGTAGAAAATTTGGAGAGTACGACAAAGAATGAATCTGGAAAAGAGCACCCACAATTTCACTATCAAAAGGCAACTACTAAAAACATATTGGCCTATTTCCTTCTAGTCTTTTTAAGATCAATGTACTTTACATAACTGAAATTATACTGTGTATATATATATGTATCCTGCTTTGTTTTATTAATGTTATGTAACGAGCATTTCCCTAAGTCTTTTTTTTTTAATTTATTTTATTTTTGCCTGTGTTGGGTCTTTGTTGTTTCGAGTGGGCTTTTTCTAGTTGCAGTGAGCAGGGGCTACTCTTCCTTGCAGCGTGCAGGCTTCTCATTGCAGTGGCTTCTCTTGTTGTGGAGCTCGGGCTCTAGGCGCAAGGGCTTCAGTAGTTGTGGCACACGGGCTCTAGAGCGCAGGCTCAGCAGTTGTGGTGCAAAGGCTTAGTTGCTCTGTGGCATGTGGGATCTTCCCGGACCAGGGCTTGAACCCGTGTCCCCTGCATTGGCAGGTGGATTCTTAACCACTGCGCCACCAGGGGAAGCCCCCGGAGCCCCCCTAAGTCTTATGAGTTTTTATAAACATACTTTGTGAGGACTGCATCATTTTCCATTGTTTGGAAGTTTCCTCATGTTAGATTGTTTTGATGTTTCTCAAATATCAGTGATGCTACAATGAGCATTGTATTAGTTAGGATAATGCAAACTGCTGTAACGAATAGACTGCCTAACATGCAGTGGCTCAAATCAAAGAAATGTTTCAAGGAACGGAATGAGTTCTGAGTCAGGTCATGGTTCTACTTAGTGCAATCATTCAGGAATGCAGATTTCTTCTGTCTTTTTCATTAACTCTGTCACTTGAACATCCATGCTCAGACTCATAGGAAGAGGACATAGAGCAGGGAGGAGGTATGCCTACTTCTTAAGAGCTCTGGGCCAGAAGAAGTAGCACACACGTTTGCTTGTGTTTCTTAGTTATACAGCCATGCACAATCAAGTGAAGCTTGAAAATGAAGCATAGCTGGGCAATCATGTGCCTGGCACATCTATTACTATGGAGGAAAGAGAAAAGAGATTTTGGGAGACAGCAGCCTGCCACAAGCATATTTGTGCACATATGTTTATTTGCATTTCAGAATGTTTTCATTAAGACATATTCTTAGAAAGAGAGACTAAATATTACTCCTTTTAAGCCACAGCTACTTCACTCTTGCTCTCTTATTTTTAATGCATCTCCTGGACAACCTGAATGTCCTAGTTTCTTTCAAGAAGGATCCATGAGTGATGTATTTCCTGAGCTGTTGCATATCTGAGAATTTTTTAATGCTTTCGTATATGAAAGGTAGCTTCTCTAAGTATAGAATTCCTGGGTTATAAAAATTTCCCCTTAAAGGAAACGGGGATATAGGTATACGTATAGCTGATTCACTTTGTTATACAGCAGCAACTAACACAACAATTAAAGCAATTATACTCCAATAAAGATGTTAAAAAAATTTCCCCTCAAAACTTCATAGCTAAGTTTTTCAGCATTGTTTTTCAGCATTCATTCATTCATTCAAAATATTTGAAAATTTTTTCCAGTTTTATTGATATATAATTGACATACAACATTGTATAAATTTAGAATGTACAGCATAATGAGTTGACATATGTATATACTGTGAAATGATTAGCACAAGTTTAACACCTAGCACCTTACATAGTTACAAAGGTTTCCTACACCCCCCGCCCTGTGGTGAGAACTTTTAAAATTTACTCTCAGTGGGCTTCCCTGGTGGCGCAGTGGTTGCGCGTCCGCCTGCCGATGCAGGGGAACCGGGTTCGCGCCCTGGTCTGGGAGGATCCCACATGCCGCGGAGCGGCTGGGCCCGTGAGCCATGGCCGCTGAGCCTGCGCGTCCGGAGCCTGTGCTCCGCAACGGGAGAGGCCGCAGCGGAGGGAGGCCCACATACCATCAAAAAAAAAAAAAAAAAAAATTTACTCTCAGCAACTTTCAAATATCCAATGCAGTATTGTTAACTATAGTCACCATGCTGTACATTACATCCCAGAACTTATTTATCTTATAACTGGAAGTTGACCACTTTCACCTATTTCCCCCACCGCCCCCACCACTTACCTCTGGCAACCACAAATCTTATCTCTGTTTCCATGAGTTTGTTTGTTTTTTTTGTTTGTTTGATTCCACATATAAATGAGATTATACAGTATTTGTCTTTCTTTTCCTGACTTATTTCACTTAGCATAGTGCCCTCAAGATCCATCCGTGTTGGCCCAAATGACAGAATTTCCTTCTTTTTATGGCTGAATAGCATTCCCTTGTATAATTCAAAATATTTATTGAGCATTTGCATATGCCAAAGATTGCTACAGATAAGAATATAGCTGTAGACAAAACAGACAAATCTCTTGCTCTCACAGACGGACAAGTGGGTTATACTGGGTTTTACCTATTTTCTCCCAACCCTGAGCCATTATCATCCTGCTATGAGCCTTGAAAGACTGACCCCCTGTGGACTGCTTTACCCAGGCTCCTTTGTTGGCTAGTTTCCATTTTTTTTTCTTCGATGGGAGGCACTGGGAGGGGAATAGAGGGCAGGAGGATAGAGAAGCTGGGGCATTTCTTATTTGTTCCCTTCCTGCTTCTGTACTTCCTCTCTGACAATAGCTACATCTCTCTAGAAATATAACTCCTTCCAGGAGGCCTCTCTTCCACAGTTCCACTTTTCTCATTGAAATAATCTGGAGCTATTTCTGCTCTTTTCCCTGATCCTGCCATGGGTGTAATGATCAGGGGCACAGCAGGAAAGAGGTGGAATACTCAAAAGGTTTAACTAAGGATAGTTTAATGATGAGACTATTTACAGAATTATGGACAGGGTTAAGGAACCCACGAAGGATAGTGAGACAATCAAGTGTAGCAAGAGCAGGAAGATGTTACTACTGGTAGGCCTGAATGCACAAGAGAGAGAGTGGTTACTAGGGCCAGGTAAGACCTAAAACTATGAGAGAGGGGCTGCCAGATAGGTGCTGTCATCATAGGTTGAAAAACACAAACATTACACAAGCGATAGGCTGGCTGGGGAGAGGAGACTTGGAGGGGAGTAAGTACTCTGGCCTTACTCTCCTCCTACTTTCAGATGTCCAGCCATTTCTTCCCATTTTCCAAACTCAGCTGGAAACTAGAAATCAAGGAAGCTCAGGTGGTGCAGTCTGTATAGGTCATTTTTCCAGGGCACTGCAGGGAAGGCAGGAGATGGATCTGGGGGGACACACGGAAACTATCAATCAAAACGGGTTAATACTTGCATTTAATGTGGTTAAGTCTGAGATTTGGTCTTTTGAAATTAGCCCATTTTTTTTGCTTTGATTTATGTAATTTCTTTTTTCTTGAAATTAAAACTTTTCTAAGGCTTTGCTAAAATTTGAAGTGAGGGTCCCTCAAATGCAGTAAACTTTTTTTAAAGCTGATTTTTTTTATTTTTTGTTTTTTAATTCAGCCTGTTGGACAATTAGATAGGTATATTCAGATGTGGGGAGTTTTAAGGAGTACTTTTTAGAGTTAGAGCATGAACTGGAGGCAGTGGCCAGAGATCAGGAAGTGGGATAGTCTGTGGTAGCAGAATGTCTTTCTGATGTCTGGTATAAGGATAGCAATTGTGAACATTTTTGAACACTTAAGAGCCAAGGACTTTGGTAACTGCTTTATATGTATTGGCTTATTTAATGCTCACAAAACCCTCATGAACTAGGCCCTATTATTTTTCTTATTTCACAGGTTGAGAAACTTGTTTTCGGGGAGTTTAAGTAATTTATGCAAGGTCTCACAGCTGGGAAGTGATAATTGAGTTGCTGATCTTCTCAATGTAGTATTTCTACCACTCAAAGCTGGCCTCAATCTATAGCAGTTCCCATTCCCAAGCAAAATAGTTGAATTTGCCTAGACCCAGCTTTGAGAAGAAGCTGCAAGAGTGCAGGTAAACTATGTTGTGGATTTTTCTAGATCATGATGGCTTTCATTGTGTTGTGGGAAGGCAGTATACTGGTTAATAGCAGAAGCTTTTTAATCATACTGATAGGAATTAGAAATCTGGCTTTGCTACCTGCTAGTCCTATAATCTTGGGAAATTTACTTAATCTCTTTGTCTCTAAGTTTTCTTATCTGTAAAATTGGGGTTTGCATTGAGGATTTAAGGAGTACCTGACATGTATTAAGCATTCAGAAATTATTGTTATTAATTCTGTATGGCTGAGATGGGTCAGGAGAAGCCATGTGGGAGTGGAATTGAAGTCTTTAACATTTGGAATGTTGCTGCAACAGCAGGTAACCATATACATCGTTTATTTTCCCCTAAGGATATTGACTACTGGAATAGCCTGGAAGGAAAAACTGGACATAATTTACTGGGATCCTTCTAGCTCAGAACAACTGTTCCCTTCTCTGATGTCATAGGAATCCCTTGGATGGACAAAATATGACTTGGGTATTTCACCTCCGGGCTCAGAAAACGCACTTCTCAAGGTTGGTCAAAAGAACTACTTGGGCCAGGGACTTATTTAAAGAAAGAATTTGGTATGAAGAAGTTATTCAAGTAAAGAGTGATGACATAGGTCAATTTCACTTATGAACACAGATACAAAAATCCCAAATGAAGTATTAACAAATTAAATGCTGCAGTGTATTAAAATAAGAAAACATCATTACGAAGTAAATTTTACTCTGGGAAGGCAAGAATAGTTCAGCATTGCCATCTCTATAAATGTAATTTACAACATTAACATATTAAAAGAAAAACGTAATTGTAACAGGTGCTAGAAAAGCTTTAGATAAAATTCAATACTTAGTCTAAATTTTTAAAAAAAACAACTCTTAAACTAGGGAAAGAAGGAGACTTCCTTAACTTTCTAAAAGGGTTTCTACTAGAAATATATAGCACATATGATACTTAATAATGAAATATTTGACACATTCTTATTAAAATCAGGAAGAAGCCAGAGTTGCTTGCTTTCAACCCTACTATCAAACATTATTCTGGAGGACCTAGCCAATACAATTTGAAGAAGAATGAGAAGGAGGAGGAGGAGCAGAGAAAGGAAAGAAAGATAATTAGAAGGTACTAATATTAGAAAGAATGGAATGAACTGTTATTAATCACTGATGATAAAATTATATATCTAGAAAATCCATAAGAATCAACTGGCAAACTATTAGAACTAATAAGAGAATTTAGCACAGTGGCTAGATCTAAATCAATATACAAACATTAATATCTTTCCAGTAAAAACCAATTACAAAATATCATGTATAAAGGGTCTAATTCACACTAGCAACAAGACTATAAAAGAGCTCAGAATAAACCTAATGAAACATGTAATAATTTTACATGATGATATCTATTAAAGGTTACCAAATGACATAATAGCATAAAAATAAATGATGGAGAATGCCATTGGATTGGAAGCACAGAATCTGAAAGATGTAAATATTCTTCAAATTAATCTATAAATTCAATGCAATTCAAACAAAATTCCAAAAGGATACTACAAGAAACTTGACTGAAATTCATTTGGAAAATAAAATGGGCAGGGATTGCCAACGACATTTTGAAAAGAAGAGAAAAAAGAATGATGACTCTCCTTACTCAATATCAAAATATTGCATAAATTTATAATAAAACAGTGTGGATATAGTTTAGGAATATAATAACAGACTAATAGAATATAATTCAAAAATAGACTTTTTTTTTTTTTTTTTTTTTTTTTGCGGTAAGCGGGCCTCTCACTGTTGTGGCCTCTCCCGTTGTGGAGCACAGACTTCGCACGCACAGGCTCAGCGGCCATGGCTTATGGGCCTAGTGGCTCCGCGGCATGTGGGATCTTCCCGGACCGGGGCACGAACCCGTGTGCCCTGCATTGGCAGGCGGACTCTCAACCACTGTGCCACCAGGGAAGCCCTAGACTATTTTTAAAAGTTGGAATTTAGCATGTGATAAATGTGACATTTAAAATCAGTGGAACATGATGGACTGTTTCTTAAAAGATTTTGGAGGACAAAATTAAAATTTAATACAGTGACTTTTCTACCATAATCTGAATTCCAGATGGATTGAAGAAATGAAGATAAAATTATCTATATAAGTCTTAGACTAAAATACAAGAGGATAAAGCCTTCATAAGCAAGATACTAAAGTAAACCTAGAAGCCACAATGGAAAGCACTGACAAATTCAACAACACAAAATAAATTAAAAAGCAAAATAAAAACAAAAACCTTTGAACATCTCATCAACGACAAGAACTCACTGAAAGCTAGGTCTTAAGCTAGTGGACTGTACATGCAAATACTTTGTCCTGCATGGAGCTTTAAATATTTGGGGAAAATGTTAATAGCCTTAGTTGGGCATTATTGCCTTATTCCTTAGTGTCTTGCACTTGGTAAGCATCATACAATTACATTACCTTCCTGGCCCTTGTAACTGTTTGAGTTTGAGACTGGAAAAGATATTAACAACATATGTGAAAAACAAATTATTAACATCCGTAACATACCAACTGCTCTACAAATCAGTACGAAAGTGACAAACAGCTCATTAGAAATATGAGCAAAGCTATGAATAGGTAATTCATTGAAGAAGTACTAATGGCCAATAAGCATATGAAAAGATGCTCTTTCTCACTAGTAACCAGGAGAAATAAAAAATGAAACTAAAATCAGAATTTTTGCCCAATATGTTGGCAAAACATTAAAAGGATTGATAATATGTTGTGTTGATTAGGATCAGGGAAACATATTCTCACACATGATTGGTGGGAATGTAGATCCATATAGCTATTCTGTTGGGTAATTTGGCACTATGATATCAAATTTAAAATGCAAATATACTTTGCTGCAGCATATACACTTATAGAAACATTTGCACATCTGCACAAGGAGACTTACAGAAGGATGTTTACAGTTCTAGAAGATTGTAAACAACCTAATGGTCCATCTGTATTGGAAAAATTAAATATTGAATAAATTATTTACCTGCTTGCTATGAAATACTATTCTACAGCTGTAAACAAAATGAGGTAGACCTATCGATACTGGCATAGAGAGATCTCTAAGGCATATTTTTAGATGAAAAGAGTAGGTAGCATAAAAGTATATTAGTATGATCGAATTTTTGTGAAAAAAAACAACAACCCAAATTTTATGCCTGTGTTTGCACATGCATAGGAAAAATTCTGGAATGATATAGACAAAATTGTTACCATTGAAGTTATCTCTGGAGAGTGGTATAGTATGGAGAGTGATGGTGAAGAGAGGCTTTCAAGTTTATATACATCTGTATGGTTGACATTCTGAATTTTTTAACTGAGACATACGTTGTTGACACTTTATGATGAGAATGTATTTGTGTATTACTTAAGTAACTTAAAAAATTAAAAAAAGTAAAGGTAAGAGAATGGATTTGAAAGCTTTTAATGTTCCTTCCCATTGGGAGATGAGAAAGTGTGAACGGATGAGACAAGAAATATAGGAAGTGAGAATAAGGCAAGGTGAAATATTTCGAAGTACCCTGGCAACATATATATATATATATTTTAACATCTTTATTGGAGTATAACTGTTTTACAATGGTGTGTTAGTTTCTGCTTTACAACAAAGTGAATCAGTTATACATATACATATGTTCCCATATCTCTTCCCTCTTGCATCTCCTTCCCTCCCACCCTCCCTATCCCACCCCTCTAGGTGGTCACAAAGCACAGAGGTGATCTCCCTGTGCTATGCAGCAGCTTCCCACTAGCTATC
>NC_041234.1:76489580-76492747 GCF_002837175.3 Physeter macrocephalus | reverse complement strand
AATAAACAAACAACCCAATCCAAAAATGGGCAGAAGAAGTAAATAGACATTTCTCCAAAGAAGATGTACAGATTGCCAACAAACACATGAAAGAATGCTCAACATTATTAATCATTAGAGAAATGCAAATCAAAACTACAATGAGATATCATCTCACACCGGTCAGAATGGCCATCATCAAAAACTCTAGAAACAATAAATGCTGGAGAGGGTGTGGAGAAAAGGGAACACTCTTGCACTGCTGGTGGGAATGTAAATTGATACAGCCACTATGGAGAACAGTATGCAGGTTCCTTAAAAAACTACAAATAGAATTACCATATGACCCCGCAATCCCACTACTGGGCATATACCCTGAGAAACCCATAATTCAAAAAGGGTCATGTACCAAAATGTTCATTGCAGCTCTATTTATGATAGCCAGGATATGGAAGCAACCTAAGTGTCCATCAACAGATGAATGGATAAAGAAGATGTGGCACATATATACAATGGAATATTACTCAGCCATACATTTGGTTTTAAAAGCCAGTGAGGGGGGACCTTCAAGATAGAGGAGGAGTAAGACGTGGATATCACCTTCCTACCAAGAAATACACCAGAAATACATCTACATGTGGAAAAACTCTTGAAGAACACGTACTGAACGCTGGCAGAAGACCTCAGACTTCCCAAAAAGCAAGAAACTCCCCACGTACCTGGGTAAAGCAAAAGAAAAAAGAAAAAACAGAGACAAAAGAATAAGGACGGGACCTGTACCTCTGGGAGGGAGCTGTGAAGGACGAAAAGTTTCCACACACTAGGAAGCCCCTTCACTGGCAGAGACGGGGGAGTGGGCTGGGGGGGGAAGCATACGAGCCACGGAGGAGAGTGCAGCAACAGGGGTGCAGAGGGCAAAGCAGAGAGATTCCTGCACAGAGGATCGGTGCCAACCAGCACTCACCAGCCTGAGAGGCTTGTCTGCTCACCTGCCAGGGTGGGTGGGGGCTGGGAGCTGAGGCTCGGGCTTCGGAGTTCAGACCCTAGGGAGAGGACTGGGGTTGGCTGCTTGAACACGGCCTGAAGGGGGCTAGTGCACCACAGCTAGCTGGGAGGGAGACCGGGAAAAAGCCTGGAAATGGCGTAAGAGACAAGATACCATTGTTTTTGGGTGCGCGAGGAGAGGGTACTCAGAGCACCGCCTAAACCAGCTCCAGAGATGGGTGTGAGCCATGGCTATCAGCGCTGACACCAGAGACGGGCATGAAACACTAAGGCTGCTGCTGCAGCCACCAAGAAGCCTGTGTGCAAGCACAGGCCACACTCCACACCTCCCCTCCTGGGAGCCTGTGCAGCCTACAACTACCAGGGTTCCACGATCCAGGGAAAACCTCCCCTTGAGAACACACAGTGCACCCCAGGCTGTTGCAACGTCACACTGGCCTCTGCCACCGCAGGATCACCCTGCATTCCATACCCCTCCTTCCCCCCTGCCTGAGTGAACCAGAGCCCCTAATCCACTGCTACTTTAACGCTGTCCTGTCTGAGCAAAGAACAGAAGCCCTCAGGTGACCTACACGCAGAGGCAGGGCCAAATTCAAAGCTGAACCCCAGGAGCTGTACGAACGAAGAAGAGAAAGGGAAATTACTCCCAGCAGCCACAGGAGCATTGAATTAAGTCTCCACAATTAACTTGATGTACCCTGCATCTGTGGAATACCTGAATAGACAATCATCTGAAAATTGAGGCAGTGGACTTTGGGAGCAACAGTAGACTTGGGGTTTGCTGTATGTGACTGGCTGGTTTCAGGTTTTATGTTTATCTTAGTTTAGTATTGAGAGTTCATTATCATTGTTAGATCTGTTTATTGATTTGGTTGCTCTCTTCCATTTGTTTTTATATATAGACATATATTTTTCCTTTTTCTCTTTTTGTGAGTGTGTATGTGTATGCTTCTTTGTGTGATTTTGTCTGTATAGGTTTCCTTTAACCTTTTGTCCTAGGATTCTGTCTGTCTGATTTTTTTTTTTGTATAGTTTTTTAGTTTAGTTGCTCTCTTCTTTCTTTCTTTTTTTACTATTTTTTCTTTTTAACTTTTTTATTCTTAATAATTGTAAAAAATTTTAATAAATTTATTTCCTTTTATTTTCTTTCTTTCTTTCTTTCTTTTTTTCTCCCATTTCTTCTGAGCCATGTGGCTGACAGCATCTTAGTGTTTTGGCTGGGTGTCAGGCCTGTACCTCACAGGTGGGAGAGCTGAGTTCAGGACATTGGTCCACCAGAGACCTCCCAGCTCCATGTAATATCAAACAGCAAAAACTCTCCCAGAGATATCCATCTCAACGTGAAGACCCAGCTCCACTCAACAACGAGCAAGCTACATTGCTGGACACCCTATGCCAAACAACTAGCAACACAGGAACACAACCCCACCCATTAGCAGAGAGGCTACCTAAAATCATAATAAGGCCACAGACACCCCAAAACACAGCACCAGATGTGGTCCTGCCCATCAGAAGACAAGATCCAGCCTCATCCACCAGAAAACAGGCACTAGTCCCCTCTACCAGGAGCCTACACAACCCACTGAACCAACTTTGGCCACTGGGGGAAGACACCAAAAACAATGGGAACTATGAACCTGCAGCCTGTGAAAAGAAGACCCCAAACACAGTAAGTTAAGCAAAATGAGAGGACAGAGAAGTACACAGCAGATGAAGGATCAAGGTAAAAACCCACCAGGCAAAACAAAAGAAGTGGAAATAGGCAGTCTACCTGAAAAAGAATTCAGAGTAATGATAGTAAAGATGATCCAAAATCTTGGAAATAAAATGGGGAAAATACAAGAAACGTTTAACAAAGACCTAGAAGAAATAAAGAGCAAACAAATGATGAACAACACAATAAATGAAATTAAAAATTCTCTAGAAGGAATCAATAGCAGAATAACTGAGGCAGAAGAATGGATAAGTGACCTGGAAGATAAAATAGTGGAAATAACTACCACAGAGCAGGACAAAGAAAAATGAATGAAAAGAATTGAGGACAGCCTCAGAGACCTCTGCGACAACATTAAATGCACCAAAATTTGAATTATAGGGGTCTCAGAAGAAGAAGAGAAAAAGAAAGGGACTGGGAAAATATTTGAAGAGATTACAGTTGAAAACTTCCCTAATATGGGAAAGGA
>NC_041234.1:76488458-76488942 GCF_002837175.3 Physeter macrocephalus | reverse complement strand
TCCAAGAAGAAGATATAACAATTGTAAATATTTATGCACCCAACATAGGAGAACCTCAATACATAAGGCAAATACTAACAGCCATAAAAGGGAAAAGTGACAGTAGCACAATCATAGTAGGAGTCTTTAACACCCCACTTTCACCAATGAACAGATCATCCAAAATGAAAATAAATAAGGAAACACAAGCTTTAAATGATACATTAAACAAGATGGACTTAATTGATATTTATAGGACATTCCATCCAAAAACAACAGAATACACATTTTTCTCAAGCGCTCCTGGAACATTCTCCAGGATAGATCATATCCTGGGTCACAAATCAGGCCTCGGTAAATTTAAGAAAATTGAAATTGTATCAAGTATCTTTTCTGACCACAACTCTATGAGACTAGATATCAATTACAGGAACAGATCTGTAAAAAATACAAACACATGGAGGCTAAACAGTACACTACTTAATAACCAAGAGATCACTGAAGA
>NC_041234.1:76486561-76488320 GCF_002837175.3 Physeter macrocephalus | reverse complement strand
ATCACTGAAGAAATCAAAGAGGAAATTAAAAAATACCTAGACACAAATGACAATGAAAACACGATGACCAAAAACCTATGGGATGCAGGAAAAGCAGTTCTACGAGGGAATTTTATAGTAGTACAATCCTCTCTCAAGAACCAAGAAACATCTGAAATAAACAACCTAACCTTACACCTAAAGCAATTAGAGAAAGAAGAACAAAAAAATCCCCCAAAGTTAGCAGAAGGAAATAAATCACCTATCAGCTGATTTTTCTGCAGAAATTTTGCCGGTCAGAAGGGAGTGGCATGATATATTCAAAGTGCTGAAAGGGAAAAACCTGCAACTTAGGATACTACCCAGCAAGACTGTCATTTAGAATCCAAGGAGAGGTTAAAACTTCTTGGAAAAGCAAAAACTAAAAGAGTTCATCAATACTAAACCTACCATAAAGGGAATGTTAGAGGGTCTTCTCTAAATGGAAAAAAGTAAGAATCTATAGGAAATGGAAAATCCAAAAAGGAAAGGCAAATATATACTAAGGACTAAGGATCTACCACTTAAATGAGCCAGTACAAATATTAAAAGACAAAAAATTGTAAAAGCAACTGTAACTACAATAAACAGTTAAGGGATAAACATGAAGATGTAAAATATGACATTAAATACACAAAAGTTTCGGGAGGGGTGTAAAAAATGTATATCTTTTATCAATGGAGAAAGAAGATGTGGCACATATATACAATGGAATATTACTCAGCCATAAAAAGAAACGAAACTGAGTTATTTTAGTGAGGTGGATGGACCTAGAGTCTGTCATACAGAGTGAAGTAAGTCAGAAAGAGAAAAACAAATACCGTATGCTAACACATATATATGGAATCTAAAAAAAACCCCCCAAAACCAGTCCTGCAGTAATTTTGATTTTTAATATTTTTCTTGGCATATGTTTGACTACATTAACATACTCACCACTTGTATATCCGTTAGTGTTTGCAAAGCACTTTCAAGCGCAACATTTCATTTACTAGTTGCAGCAACAACTGCTGTCCTTGATTTTACAGAAAATGAGTCTTAAGAATGGTAAGTTACTTGCCTAAGGTCACATAGCCTGTAAGTTACAGAGCCATGCTTAAACTCAAGAACTACTTGGATCTATTTTCGTTGGCAATTATATTACAATCTGTGGTCCTTTGGCTCTATGATTTAATTTGATTTTTTCAGCTTGAAAATATAAACATGATTTTGGCTATCTCCTCTTTTTTTTAACATCTTTATTGGAGGATAATTGCTTTACAATGGTGTGTTAGTTTGTGCTTTATAACAAAGTGGATCAGTTATACATATACATATGTTCCCATATCTCTTCCCTCTTGTGTCTCCCTCCCTCCAACCTCCCTATCCCACCCCTCTAGGTGGTCACAAAGCACCGAGCTGATCTCCCTGTGCTATGCGGCTGCTTCCCACTAGCTATCCCCACTACGTTTAGTAGTGTATATATGTCCATGCCACTCTCTCACTTCGTCACAGCTTACCCTTCCCCCTCCCCATATCCTCAAGTCCATGATCTAGTAGGTCTGTGTTTTATTACCGTCCTACCCATAGTCTCTTCGTGACGTTTTTTTTTGTTAGCTTCCATATATATGTGTTAGCTACAGTATTTGTTTTTCTCCTTCTGACTTACTTCACTCTGTATGACAGACTCCAGGTCTATCCACCTCATTACAAATAACTCAGTTTCATTTCTTTTTATGGCTGAGTAATATTCCATTGTATA
>NC_041234.1:76456916-76486388 GCF_002837175.3 Physeter macrocephalus | reverse complement strand
CATTTCTCTAATGATTAATGATGTTGAGCATTCTTTCATGTGTTTGTTGGCAATCTGAATATTTTCTTTGGAGAAATGTCTATTTAGGTCTTCTGTCCATTTTTGGATTGGGTTGTTTGTTTTTTTTGTGGCTATCTCCTCTTGATCCACTGGAGATGAGGAAACTAAGGCTTACATCTTGAGTTTCCCAAGCTTGATAAACAAACTTCCGGTGAATAAGAAAAGCAAATTGGAGGTGAAGAATGTCTGATAGCTTTTTACCTGGGTGTTGAAGGGAAGACTCCTCAGGTAAGACTGAGAAGACTGAGTTAATGTCCATTTGTACATTCTGCTCCCCACCACTGCCATCAGCACACAAACTCTGCTGTTGGGCTTTGACTGCTGCTATCTTTTGTTGAGGCTGGCTCTGTAGGTGAATGCTGCCTGGCCCCCTTGCTCAAGGGGAGGCTTCGTCTTGAATGGTGGTGCCCTTGGTGGAGCTAGTGCTTGTGTATTTCTCTTGCCCTTCAGAATTATTTCAAACTGAGGCTAAACCCTAGAGCATCCCTAACGTCTTCTTCTGCAGCTTTATAATATGTAAAAGATAAATTTTTGGAGTGTTTGCTAGGTTCTAGGTACTGTTCTGTAGTAAGCTTTTTATAAATATTAACCCACGTAATCTTCACAAGAGCCCTAGGAAGTAGAGATTATGATTATCAAGCCAGTTACAGATGAAGAAATTGATGCTAAGCAATGTTGAGTAACTTGCTGAAATTCACAATGCTAGTGTGTGGCGGAGTTTGGACATGATTCCAAGTCTGTCTGATTTTACAGCCTGTGCTCTTACTCATTATAACCTTCTCAAAAATCTTCCCCCCATTTAAAGAACTCCTAAAAGAGCACTGAAAATATAACATGAAGGCTGAAATGGCATAGTGACCATGACTTTTTGGTATGAATGCTATATTTTTGGCAATGGACAAGAAGCTTCCAAACATGGTTTGAAATATAAACTTTAGAGTCTCCCAAATTTGGGTCAAATCTCAGTTCTGCCTCTTCTTTACCCCTTGGTTTCCTTATCTGTAAAATTAAGGTAATAATAGCAGCTACCTTGATAGTGTGGTTCTGAAATATAAATGAGTTAATACATGTAAAGCATTTAGAACTCTCCCTAGTCTATAGACAGAATTATGTGACAAAGTTCTGTTATGAAGATATAAGAGAAATCTAGAAACTTTGAGACATGACCAAAAACGAAAACTACAGGCCAATATCTTTGATGACTATAGATGCAAAAATCCTCAACAAAATAGCAAACGGAATCCAACAACACATAATGATCACACACTATGATCAGGTTGGATTCATCTCAGGGTCACTAAGATGGTTCAACATATGCAAATCAATCAATGTGTTACACCACAGCAACAGAAGACAAAAGGCACATGATCATCTCAATAGTAGATACTTTTTTGTTTCCTTGGGTGAAGATGAGTCTTATCCAGATCAAAGGGAGCACCAGGAATGGCAAGACTTTTGTCTACTAGAAAAGAACTGTTATTCACTTGCACCCATTAGAGCAACATGGGGTGTATTTGCAGCTATCCCTTGTCGGTTATGGCCTTGAGCAGATTCATGGGCCAAACATGTTTGCTTCCTCAGGCACTCTATATAACTTACTCTCTTCCTCCCCACCATGCCTCATTCATACTTTTGACTTGGAGGGAGCCAAATACCCTTCACTTCCAGTGAGGTATCTCTGACTAGTAAAACTCTGACTAGTGCTTTTGAACTCAGCACTAGATGGTTCATCTAAACTCATGGTGGTATTTCAGGCATTAATCTGTGGGCACAAAATGATTATTTGAACCTCAGGGCCTTCAGGTGCCCCTCAAATGATAGCAAATTATCAGTAATCCAAGTCCTTCCTTACCCCAGGCCTGTACATGGTTCAGACTGCACATATTCTATAAAGTTCCCAAGGACCCTTTTCTCTTGGATAGTAAGAAGGAGAGATTTCCCCCCTTGTTCGTAGATGTGATCCAGGAGTCAGGTTTTAGAAACACAACTTAATCCACATTATCAGTCTGTCAAGAGAATGGGATCCCATTTGGCTTAGTAATTGTTTTCTTTTGTTAACTTTTCAGTGAAAATTTTCCCTTCATTGTAATTAGATCTAGTGATTAGAATCTCTAGACTTTGCTCTTTAAGTACTAGCAAGTGTTAAAATGTCTGGGACTGTGAAGAAAGCTGCAGTTTGAGTTGCTGGTTGAAAGAGAAGTTTGGGCAGGCCCTCAGCCTCTAGGGCTGTTGATTTAGAACAGACATTAGATGAAAAGGTGTTTATAGGGACCATTAATGAATCCGTAAGGGAGACTGAATTATTTCTCTAATAACGTGGTCCATTTATTATTACGATCATTTGTGGGTTTCTTATATCTTCTAGTTTGTGGGAGAAAGAAAGGAAAAGGAATATTTCTCTCCTTTTTCCTCTTTGGATTTTGGAAAACTGCCCTGATGAAGACATAAAGACTCTAGAGAAGTACAATAGTACTGTAGGTACGGAAATGCCCTTTAATGGGTAAGTGTAAGTGATAGACAAATACTTGATGTTATTCATATGTAAAGGGTTCTTATAGATTCATAAGAAAAATACAAACATCACAACAGACAAAAAGACAAATGAGATGAACAGACCGTTTGCACACCCATGCATACAAAGACAGAAAGAAATGAAATAAAAATGGCCAATAGACACAATATAGAGGACAGTGAACTCATATTCTCTATTAATACCTAACACATTGACAGCAATTAAAAATTAAAAACAAATTGTCATAGCCGGTGTTGGATAGCTTAAGGGAGAAACAGTGCTAATGGAGGTATAAATTGCTCTGACCTTTCTAAGGGCAATTTGAGAATACATACCAAAAACTTTAATATGTGCATATCTTTTGACCCACCATTTTCACTGTTAGGTATTTATCATAAGGAAATAATTGAAAATGTTAAAAAAAGATTTAGCTACAAAAACTGCAGCAGCAAAAATTGGAAGCAACTAAATATTCAAAAGTTGAAAACTGGTTAAATAAATTATGGCATAAGCATAGAATAGAAAATTATGCAGCCATTAAAAATCATGATTTTGAAATGAGAAAATGCTCATGATATCATAATATTAAAATAAGAAAATAAGATATGAAGCTGTGTATGCAAAGTATGATCCCAATTTCATAAACAAAACTATATTAAAAGACTAGTAGAAAATACACTTAAATGTTAACAATGATTATCTCTGGGTGGTGGGATGACAGATAATCTTTACTTTCTTCTTTTTAGGCTTTTGTGTCCTTTCCAAATTTCATACAGTGTGTATGTGCTACTTTTATAATTAGAAAAAACAAAAACAGAAACTATTAAAAAAGACATTTAAGTTTGTCTCTGAAAGCTAATCTTTGATTTAATTTTTTTCTCTTCTAATTTAAACACAGTTGTTTCCTTTCAGAAATGAGGAAAAACATTTTAACTGTCTGGTGAGAGAAATTATATAAAGGCAGTTTTTTTTTCCCCCTGGGGTATGTGGGAAATATCCCAAGATAACAGTATTCCAGTGGAGTGTATGTGTTCCAGACTGGCCCTTCTTTGAAAGGCTTTATGTTACTTTTTAAAACTGTTTTATCAAGATATAATTCACATACCATAAAATTCACCCATTTAAAGTGTACAGTTCAATGCTTTTTAGTATATTGACAGGATTGTGTAGCCATCACCATCTAATTCCAAAACGTTTTTATCACTCTAAAAAGAAAATTAACACCATAGCAGTCACTCACTCCCCATCCCTCCCTCTCCTCAACAACAGGCAACCACTAATCTATTTTCTTGGCTCTATGAATTTGCCTATTGTGGATATTTTGTATACATGAAATCACACAAGATGTGAAGTTTTGTGAGCTCTCACTTAGTATAATGCTTACAAGGTTCATCCATGTTTTAGCATGAATCAGTACTTTATTCTTTTTTTTTTAAATACAAGTCCAGTACTCATGAAAGTCTACTTTTAAAAAAATATTATTTAATTTATTTTATTTTTGGCTGTGTTGGTTCTTCATTGCTGCACGTGGGCTTTCTCTGGTTGTGGCGAACGGGGGCTACTCTTCATTGTGGTGTGTGGGCTTATTGCGGTGGCTTCTCTTGTTGTGGAGCGCGGGCTCTAGGTGCATGGGCTTCAACAGTTGTGGCACGTGGGCTCAATAGTTGTGGCACACGGGCTAGGTTGCTCCGCGGCATGTGGGATCCTCCTGGACCAGGGCTCGAACCCATGTCCCCTGCATTGGCAGGTGGATTCCCAACCACTGCGCCACCAGGGAAGCCCAGTACTTTATTCTTTATATGGCTGAATAACATTTAATTGTATGGGTATATCATATTTTGTTTATCCATTCATCTGTTGATAGACATTTGAGTTGTTTCCAGTTTGTGGCTATTATGAATAATGCTACTGTGAGCACTTGTGTACAAGGTTTTGCATAAAAATATGTTTTCATTTCTCTTGGGTATATAACTAGGAGTGGAATGGCTAAGTCATGGTAACTCTATGATTAATATTTTGAGGAACTACCAAACTATTTTCCAAAGCAATTGTACCATTTTATATTCCCATATGTTACCTTTCATCCAACAATTCTTACATGTGCCTAATAAATATGTACAAAGATGATCATGTGTAATAGCAAAAAATAGAAGCAACCAAATATCCGTAAATAGGGGACCAGTTAAGTCAATTATGGTATGTTTAAGTTATGGAATACTATGCAGCTGCTAAAAAGATGCTATACTATATATATTCTTATTGAGAAAGATATCCAAGACATATTAAGTTGTAAAAGCAAGCTCTAAATCAATATGTATGATCTTATTTGTGTAAAATTCAATTATTACATATATGCTTGTATATGCATAGAATATTTCTGGAAGTACACCTAGGAAATTGTTAACCATGGTGTTGAGAGTGGGACTAGTGTATGTTGATAGTGATCTGAAACGTGGTAAGGGAAGGGAACTTACTTTTCAATTTAAGGCATTGGGTACATCAACTTTTTAAGTCATGTGCCTTATTTTACAATAATAAAACCTTTAAGAAAGTCTGCATTAGTAAAACTTAGCTTTTTCGTTGGTGTAGACAGTTTGAGTTTCATTATTCATGCAAGTGCAGCAGAAAGGAAATGCATATTTAGTGGTATCAATAGCACCTAATTATATGCAAACCCTCCTCTACATTAGAATTTTTTACTGTCTCATTGGGCCAACTTTTAGGAAATAACTCCTTTTGTTCTTTGGGGTTTTTTTTCTATTGTATCCAGATGGGCAAATTTATGTTATCATGAAACATGTTTCAAGGTAAAATTTATGGCATGTGAACATTTCAGTAAAAGCAGAGTTCTCAAGATGAAAGTAAGAAAGATCAGAGAGACAACCTTGCTGGTATTTGCTGGTAACCAATTTTTGATAAATTGCATTTTCTTAAAAACCAGTTTGGCAGAACAGTTTGCTATATGATAAAAATTTCTAAAGCCATTCCTGGGTTACGAAAAAAGACTTGAACAGTATTAGACCATGTAGCTACACACAGAATTTTTTATCATCTTTTTTTGAATTTTATTTTAGTTTTTTATACAGCAGGTTCTTATTAGTTATCTATTTTATACATATTAGTGTATATATGTCAACCCCAATCTCCCAATTCATCCCACCACCACCAACCCCACCACCCCCCACTTTCCCCCCTTGGTGTCCATACGTTTGTTCTCTACATCTGTGTCTCAATTTCTGCCCTGCAAACCAGTTCATCTGTACCATTTTTCTAGATTCCACAAATATGTGTTAATATACGATATTTGTTTTTCTCCTTCTGACTTACTTCACTCTCTATGACACACTCTAGGTCCATTCACGTCTCTACAAATAACCCAATTTCATTCCTTTTTATGGCAGAGTAATATTCCATTGTATATATGTACCATATCTTCTTTATCCATTTGTCTGTCGATGGGCATTTAGGTTGCTTGAATTACCTGGCTACTGTAAATAGTGCTGCAATGAACATTGGGGTGCATGTGTCTTTTTGAATTATGGTTTTCTCTGAGTATATGTACAGTAGGGGGATTGCTGGGTCATGTGGTAATTCTATTTTTAGCTTTTTAAGGAACCTCCATACTGTTCTCCATAGTGGCTGTATCAATTTACATTCCTACCAACATTGCAAGAGGGTTCTCTTTTCTCCACACCCTCTCCAGCATTTGTTGTTTGAAGATTTTCTGATGATGGTCATTCTGACTGGTGTGAGGTGATACCTCATTGTAGTTTTGATTTGCATTTCTCTAATAATTAGTGATGATGAGCAGCTTTTCATGTGCCTCTTGGCCATCTGTATGTCTTCTTTAGAGAAAAGTCTTTTTAGATCTTCTGCCCATTTTTTGATTGGGTTGTTCTTTATTTAATATTGAGCTGCATGAGCTGTTTATATATTTTGGAGATTAGTCCTTTATCCATTGATTCGTTTGCAAACAATTTCTCCCATTCTGAGGGTTGTCTCTTCATTTTGTTTATGGTTTCCTTGGCTGTGCAAAAGCTTTTAAGTTTCATTAGGTCCCATTTGTTTACTTTGTTTTTATTTCCATTACTCTAGGAGGTGGGTCAAAAAGGATCTTGCTGTGATTTATGTCAAAGTGTGTTCTGCCTATGGCTTCCTCTAAGGGTTTTATAGTTTCTGGCCTTACAGTTGGGTCTTTAATCCATTTTGAGTTTATTTTTGTGTATGGTATTAGGGAATGTTCTAATTTCATTCTTTTACATGTAGTTGTTCAGTTTTCCCAGCACCACTTATCGAAGGGACTGTCTTTTTCTCCATTGTATATCCTTGCCTCCTTTGTCATAGATTAGTTGACCATAGGTGCATGGGTTTACCTCTGGGCTTTCTATCCTGTTGCATTGATCTATATTTCCGTTTTTGTGCCAGTACCATATTGTCTTGATTACTGTAGCTTTGTAGTATAGTGTGAAGTCAGGGAGCCTGGTTCCTCCAGCTCTGTTTTTATTTTTCCCTCAGGATGCTTTGGCTATTTGGGTTCTTTTGTGTCTCCATACAAACTGTGAAAATTTTTGTTCTAGTTCTGTAAAAACTGCCGTTGGTAATTTGATAGGGATTGCATTGAATCTGTAGATTGCTTTGTGTTATATAGTCATTTTCACAATATTGATTCTTCCAATCCAGGAACGTTGTATATCTCTCCATCTGTTTGTGTCATCTTTGATTTTTGTCATCAGTGTCCTATAGTTTTCTGAGTACAGGTCTTTTATCTCCCTCGGTAGTTTTATTCCTAGGTATTTTACTCTTTTTGTTGCAATGGTGAATGTGATTGTTTCCTTAATTTTTCTTTCTGATCTTTCATTGTTAATGTATAGGAATGCAAGGGATTTCTGTGCATTACTTTTGTATCTTGCAACTTTACCAAATTCATTGATTATCTCTAGTAGTTTTCTGGTAACATCTTTAGGATTATCTACGTATAGTATCATGTCATCTGCAAACAGTGACAGCTTTACTTCTTCTTTTCCCATTTGGGTTCCTTTTGTTTCTTTCTATAAACCCCACTTGATCATGGTGTATGACCCTTTTAATGTGCTGTTGGATTCTGTTTGCTAGTATTTTGTTGAGGATTTTTGCATCTATGTTCATCAGTAATATTGGCCTGTAGTTTTCTTTCTTTGTGACATCTTTGTCTGGTTTTGGTGTCAGGGTGATGGTGGCCTCGTAGAATGACTTTGGGAGTGTTTCTTCCTCTGAAGTTTTTGGAGGAGTTTGAGAAGGATGGGTGTTAGCTCTTCTCTAAATGTTTGATAGAATTCACCTGTGAAGCCATCTGGTCCTGGACTTTTGTTTGTTGGGAGGTTTTTAATCACAGTTTCAATTTCACTACTGTGATTGATATGTTCATACTTTTTATTTCTTCCTGCTTCAGTCTTGGAAGGTTATACCTTTCTAAGAATTTGTCCATTTCTTCCAGGTTGTCCATTTTATTGGCATAGAGTTGCTTGTAGTAGTCTCTTTTGATGCTTTGCATTTCTGCGGTGTCTGTTGTAACGTCTCCTTTTTCATCTCTAATTTTATTGATTTGAGTCCTCTCCCTCTTTTTCTTGATGAGTCTGGCTAAAGGTTTATCAGTTGTTTATCTTCAACGAACCAGCTTTTAGTTTTGTTGATCTTTGCTATTGTTTCCTTCATTTCTTTTTCATTTATTTCTGACCTGATCTTTATGATTTCTTTCCTTCTGCTAACTTTGGGGTTTTTTTTTCTTCTTTCTCTAATTGCTTTAGGTGTAAGGTTAGTTTTTTTATTTGAGATGTTTCTTGTTTCTTGAGGGAGGATCTTATTGCTATAAACTTCCCTCTTAGAACAGCTTTTGCTGCATCCCATAGGTTTTGGATCATCATGTTTTAGTTGTCATTTGTCTCTAGGCATTTTTTTTATTTCCTCTTTGATTTCTTCAGTGATCTCTTGGTTATTTAGTAATGTATTGTTTAGCCTCCACGTGTTTGTGTTTTTTACGTTTTTTTCCCTGTAATTTATTTCTGATCTCATAGCGTTGTGGTTGGAAAAGATGATTGATATGATTTCAATTTTCTTAAATTAACCGAGGCTTGATTTGTGGCCCAAGGTGTGATCTATACTGGAGAATGTTCCAGGTGCAGTTGAGAAGAAGGTGTAATCTGCTGGTTTTGGATGGAATGTCCTATAAATATCAATTAAATCTATCTGGTCTATTGTGTCATTTAAAGCTTGTGTTCCTTTATTAATTTTCTGTCTGGATGATCTGTCCATTGGTGTAAGTGAGGTGTTAAAGTCCCTACTATTATTGTGTTACTTTTGATTTCCTCTTTTATAGCTGCTAGCATTTGCCTTACATATTGAGGTGCTCCTATGTTGGGTACATATATATTTATAATTGTTATATCTTCTTCTTGGAAAGATCCCTTGATCATTATGTAGTGACTTTCCGTGTCTCTTGTAACATTCTTTATTTTAAAGTCTATTTTACCTGACATGAGTATTGCTACTCCAGCTTTCTTTTGATTTCCCTTTGCATGGAATATCTTTTTCCATCCCCTCACTTTCAGTCTGTATGTGTCCCTAGCTTGTGTTTCCCACTTAGAGAAGTTCCTTTATCATTTGTTGTAGAGCTGGTTTGGTGGTGCTGAATTCTCTTAGCTTTTGCTTGTCTGTAAAGCTCTTGATTTCTCTGTCGAATCTGAATGAGATCCTTGCTAGGTAGATTAATATTGGTTGTAGTTTCTTCCCTTTCATATGTTTAAATATATTCTGCCACTCCTTTCTGGCTTGTAGAGTTTCTGCTGAGAAATCAGCTGTTAACCTTATGGGAATTCCCTTGTTTATTATTTGTCATTTTTCCCTTGTTGCTTTTAATAATTTTTCTTTGTCTTTGTTTTTTGTCAATTTGAATACTATGTGTCTCAGCGTGTTTCTCCTTCGGTTTATCCTACCTGGGACTCTCTTTGCTTCCTGGATTTGGGTGGCTCTTTCCTTTCCCATATTAGGGAAGTTTTCAACTATAATCTCTTCAAATATTTTCTCCAGTCCTTTCTCTCTCTTCTCCTTCTGGGACCCCTATAATGTGAATGTTGGTGTGTTTAATGTTGTCCCAGAGGTCGATTAGGCTGTCCCCATTTCTTTTCATTCTTTTTTCTTTATTCTGTTCCGCAGCAGTGAATTCCACCATCCTGTCTTCCAGGTCACTTATCCTTTCTTCTGCCTCAGTTATTCTGCTATTGTTTCCTTCTAGTGTATTTTTCATTTCAGTTATTGTATTGTACATGTCTGTTTGTTTGTTCTTTAAGTCTTCTACTTGTGTTTTCTTTAATTCTTCTAGGTCTTTGTTAAACATTTCTTGCATCTTCTCAATCTTTGTCTCCATTCTTTTTCTGGGGTCCTGGATCATCTTCACCATCATTTTTCTGAATTCTTTTTCTGGAACGTTGCCTATGTCCACTTCATTTAATGTTTTTTTCTGGGGTTTTATCTTGTTCCTTCATCTGGTACATAGTCCCCTGCCCTTTCATTTTGTCTGTCTTTCTGTGAATGTTGTTTTCATTCCACAGGCTGCAGGATTGTAGTTCTTCTTGCTTCTGCTGTCTGCCCTCTGGTGGATGAGGCTATCTAAGAAGCTTGTTTAAGCTTCCTGATGGGAGGAAATTGTGGTGGGTAGAGCTGGGTGTAGCTCTGGTGGGCAGAACTCAGTAAAACTTTAATCCACTGAGTTCCCTCCCTGTTGGTTGTTTGGCCTGAGGCAACCCAGCACCAGAGGCTACAGGCTCTTTGGTGGAGGTAATGGTGGACTCCAAGAGGGCTCACGTCAGGGAGTACTTCCCAGAACGTCTGCTGCCAGTGTCCTTGTCCCCGCTGTGAACCACAGCCACCCCCGCCTCTGCAGGAGACTCACCATCACTAGCAGGTAGGGCTAGTTCAGCCTCCTATGGGGTCACTGCTCACTCCCCCAGGTCCTGATGTGCACAGTACTTTGTGTGTGCCCTCCAAGAGTGGAGTCTCTGTTTCTCCCAGTCTTGTCAAAGTCCTGCAATCAGATCCCACTAGCCTTCAAAGTCTGATTCTCTGGGAATTTCTCCTCCCATTGCCAGATCCTCAGGTTGGGAAGCCTGATGTGGGGCTAAGAACCTTCACTCCAGTGGGTGGACTTCTGTGGTATAACTGTTCTCCATTTTGTGAGTCACCCAACCAGCAGTTATGGGATTTGATTTTATTGTGATTGTGCCCCTCCTACAATCTCATTGTGGCTTCTCCTTTGTCTTTGGATGTGGGGTATCTTTTTTGGTGAGTTCCAGTGTCTTCCTGTTGATGATTGTTCAGCAGTTAGTTGTCATTCTGGTGCTCTCACAAGAGGGAGTGAGCGCACATCCTTCTACTCTGCCATCTTGAACCAATCTGGTCTACACACAGAATTTGATCATTTAAAATGAGTCAGTGGTTGACAGAAAACAGATTTCTGCTTTCTAGAAAAATTTGCATTAAGAACCTTTTGATATGAATCCCTGTGATGGAGGAAGAGTAGGCTTAGAGTAGTTGCCCTTTCTATTAATAGGAAAAAATGGGAGTTTTAGCTCTCAAATTAGGAGAGCCACATGAGATGAACAGCTTGGTTCCCTATGTATAATCAGGATATAACTTGCTTCGTTAAGTGTCTTTACAATGCATTGTCTCCATTAGTTCCTTTCAACTTGGTCTATACTCCCTTTCAATTCAATTTTATGAAACTCAGTCAAGTCCCTACTATGTGCCAGGCATTATGTTAATCTCTATGGTAGATGCAATTATGAATGAGACTAAGGTCCCATTCCAAAAGAACTCATTTGGGGGCTATTTGCAACTAATTTATTAAAGTTTGCCCTTTTAATTTTAATGTATATCTTATATGCACAATACTGGTTATGTTTTTGTTGAGGTTTTAAAGGCTTAAGATGTAACTGGAACACTAATTAAGTGGTCTAATTCATCTTAGGGAAACTGTGGAAGTCACCTGGGGGATGGTCCCATGTGAAACAGAAGCATATTCTGTGATGCTGTAGGCAAGAGAATTTCAGGCTGTGTTCCTCTTCCTCTAGCTTTCCTTTCATACAACCTGGTATTCTTCACATCTTAGAAGAGCTGTGTTTCAGCAAAATTTTCTTAAAGTTTTATTAAAGGAATCCTATGTTCCATTGACCTCTTGTAGCAAAAAGTGAAATATATGCATTTTGACTGAAAAAAATGGACCCTCATCCCTAATATAATAAGAGTGAGGTAAACCTATGCCAAGAATTACTACTCCTCCCACACCATGTTAATGCTTCTACTAGCTGTACCTAAACTCAATTCCATTTTATAAACAACTACAACAACAAACCCACTGGTGGAAGTAATTTACAACCAAGAACAACTTTAGGTCTCCTCTAGCCTCCTTTGCTTCATACATTGTTCTTGCTGTAGGACTATCAATCCCTAAAACTTTAACACATATGCTGTTTCTCACAAGCCTTGAACATCCTCAGCATTTCTAAATATATATCCAAGATGATTCTATTATTATTTCTGGCACCTTTCACATCACTTGAATTTATAGGCCTCTTTCCAGACATTTTCTGGTGACACCTGTACAGTTAATTATGATATTCTTGATTGAGAGAAAATAATACTGTCCACCGGGAGGGACTGCAATGTCTCTTCCTTATTTGGCAGTGGTTGCTAAGTTGCAGCTTCTGCTAATAGAGGGTTCCACGTTCTGCATCTGGTAATGTTAATTAGCTGCCTTATAAGGAGTTGCACATGCAGTACCTCCAGGCCAGGGTTTGTTAAACGACAAAGTTCAAGGGTTTTAAAGATGGATTTCATCATTGTACTAGGAACTTGATTTGCTGAGGGATGTAACCAGCCTAAATCAAAATGGAAAAATTACATAAGGTGAATGTATTTGACTTGTAACTCTGAGAAAGTAACAGTGATAACAATTCTCTGGATCTTGTGAATCTTACAGACGTAATTTTGGGTTAGGAGTCTTCGCCAATGGCAACATGAATTTTGGTAATCAAATGCATGAAGATAGGCTGGGGAAGGGAATGATAAACGGGGGAACAATTTTCCTGCCAAGAATTGCTTTCTCTAGACATGACTCTTCCTAAGTGTGTAAATGTGGTTAAGTTACCTGTCCTCTCTAAGCCTCAGTTTCCTCTCTCATGCAGTGAAGATGATAAAAATCCTTATCTTGTAGGGTAGTTTTGAGGAAAGTATGTAAAGGAGTCTGTTATAGTGTAAAGCAACTGGCGACAGAGTTTGGGGTTCAAGATGTTTATTAGGGATCAACTCCTGTAAAAGGAAGGGAGAGGGAATAGAATCAGGCAGGGGAAGAATTCAAGTTAGATGTCAAATTACAGCAAGGCAGCAAAACTTTGGCCAACACTTCAGGTAAATAAAGAAAGACCCTTGCCCATCTGAGGGCCCCAGAGTCCCCTGTTAGTCCAAAATGGTTGGGCCTTATAACCCTGCTTTGACCACTCCCTGTAGCTGGTTAGCAAGGCCTTGGAGCAGGATTTAGTAGGGAAACCTCTGTGTCTACCACAGAAAAGTAGCTGTCATTATAAATGTTCATCTGTATAAGTGTTATGATTTACAGTAGCTATTTCACTGATACCTGGCCAGCTTTATCTGTGTATTTTTCTTCTTAAACACTTTATAGTGTATAGTGAGACACCATATTCTAACCAAGAAAAGGGGACTTGGGGCCTTAACATTTGCTCTTCCCTTTGCCTAAAATGCTCTTTTCCTAGAGTCTCACATGCCTGTGATAATAACGAGGAAGAAAATACAACCAGAGTGTGTTCCCCTTCTAATCCTCATTTCACTTTCTTTATTATTATTAATATTATTATTATGATTTTCATTTCTCTTCCTAGGAAAAGTCTCCTTAAATGCCAAGTTTCTTAACCTGCCACTCAAGGATCTCTATAATCTGCCCACAACTTACCTATGTACCTTTCCAACTTCTGTATCCCACCAACCTTCAGCAGACAGAGCTCACCACTGTTACTGGAACAAGGTATATTCATTCCTATATTCACCCTTTCCTGATGCCATCCATCCTGCCCTCCTGGCTGCCCTTCATACATTCAAATGCTCCCCATTCCCAAGGAGGAACTCAAGTGTATGTCCATTTGATGTTGTACTGGTCTATTCTTGCTCAGAGTAATTTCTCCCTCTTTTGAATTTCTAGTTCTTATGCTCAGACCTACTCATTTTATAAAGCCTTTTCATGCCTCTTTTTTCATTGCCATGTATTGCTATTACATTTATGATGCAATATTTATTGAGCATCTTCTATGTTCCTGGCCCTGTTCAAGGAACTAAGGATACATGAATGAACAAAGACAGGCAAGTTGCTACTCTCAAGGGGAATATATTCCAGTGGGTGGAGATTGACAGATAATAAACAAAGGAATAAATGAGATAATTTCAGGTAGTGATAAGTACCATGAAAAATAAAACAGTGAATTAAGGGGTTTCCATAGTTACTATTGCAGGCATGGAGTGCTCTAGGGAAAGAGCATTTCAGGCAGAGGGAACAGTAGATGTTTAAGGTACCAAGCCTCCTGATTTTGGTTAGAGTATGGGGTCTTACTACTAAAGGGTTTATAAAGAAAAGCACATAAAGTAGGCCACCAAGGCATCTAGCTATTGGAATAGCTGAACCTTACAGTGATTGCTGCATACATTCTTTCTTTTGTTTGCTTTATAAATTGCAAAATGTTGTACAAACAGGTTTCCAAAACGTTTCACTTGATTATCAAAATCACCCTTCAAGTTTGGTAAGTTGGGTATTATTACCCCCATTTTTTATGAGGAAACAGTGGTCAGATGACTTGACCACAGTCCTACATTTAACTGTTTATTGGGTGTGTCTCATTTTCCCCCACACAATGGAAACAAGTCAGGGACCTTGAAGTGAGGATAATGGAAAGAACTCTGGATGCAGCCAGATGAGAGTTCCAATGTGACTCTGCCTCTTACTGTAGAGTCTTGGGCAAGTTTTTTTACCCCTTGTGCCTCGGTTTCCTTCTTTGTAAAATAGGGATAATAATACCTCATGAGTTGGTTGTGCAGAGTGAAAAATATAATGCATGGAAAGTCACTGGTAGAGCACTTGGCACATTAATAAATGGTCCCACATGTTGTTATCATTACAATGAATATAACAACACAATTATAATAAACATTGGTAAAATAATAATTTTTCCTAAGATCATACTTCTCAGGGAGCTATTTATCCACTTATGCTACAGATATGGCACTATTAGCTGTTGGATGGTATTCTTCCTTGTACCTAAAAAAACCTCCATACATTATTACACACCAGATCACTTGAGTTGCAGTGATTTTGTGAGAGTGATGCAAAGGAACCTGGAAATTTATCACAGAGCCTGGTATATAGTAGCCCTTTAATTAGTGGTTGCTGTTATTTATAAGCCATTATTTCTATATTCCTTGGTTGCCTAGCATTGTGCTGAGTACACAGGTGTTCAAATAATGTCGAGTGAGTGAATGAATAAATGAATTTAAAACACAAAGTGGTCTTGTTCAGTTACAGCTAAAACAGAGCCAAATGAGTTAATACTGGACTTTGTCTCTGACTATATCCCCCTGTCATTTGAACCAACCTGAGAGGAGAAACCATGCCTTCCCTTTCCTTTGTGTCCTACTCCCACCCCATTTCCACTGGTCACTGTGCTTAGTTCAATTCTTTGTACAACATGAGCAATTAATAAATATATGTTGAATAAATTACCAGTTCACATTGTCTAGAGGCTCATTTCTAATAGATCAAATTCCATGATACCTCAATGAGTCACACCTGCATTACTGTCATTGTTCTAAGGGGAAACTGAGTCTGAGGGCTCTGGAATTTGATGATGGAACTTCATGATGCTGCTTTAAATTTGATACCGGGCATATAGCAGGAACTCAACACAGAGTTGTTGAAAAACTTGAATGAATACTGAATTAATGCATCCTTCACTCTTGCCACTAGATGCTTCTCTTTGTTACCATATGTCTTAGCAGGGAAGTCCACAATATTCATTTCTTTGTTTTTCAAGTGCTTAGAGCCAAAGGCATTGCTTAGAGGCTCCCTTGGGCAATGGCATCCTAGTTGAATGCCATTAGGCAAGTCCCTCAACAAAAGCTATTTGGTCTGTGGGTCATCTGATGTTTCATTTTCCCACTACTGTTCTGCCCAAGGCAGCGAGAAACAGAATCTGCTCAGCCTTGGCTGAGTGGGCTTTTGTGCCTGTGGGTGCAGCCTCCTAGAGATCCAGCAGGGTGGGGCGTCACTTCTACCTCCCGAGACAGTAGGCCCTGAAAGTGTGCTGTGATGGAAATTGAGATCTTCCTTGAACTAACAGTGGAACCTGGTTAACCCCATTAGGTCTGTGGCTTGAAAACTATAAATAGAATTTGGCTCCCTCCATCTAAAAAAAAAAGCCTTTTGTTGTCAGGATAACTATGTGTTAGTGGCCTGGGTGAGGAGGAGGCAATTCTGTTTAAGGATGTTAGGCATGATTTAAAGGGTTTTCTATTGCTTATAATAGGTTTTCATTTTTTGCTGATTGAATTTATTTACATCGTGGCTGTTGTGCAAGCTCCCAATTGGGAGGGGGTATGTGTGTATGACCTTTTTAACTTTGTAGCACTTTAATGCAGATGAAATTTAAGGGGTGGAGGAGCAAGCAAAACCAACTTAACAACAATGAAATCATTTTCTAAATATGTTTACAATCAAATATCTCTCTCAATAATTTGATTTGTAGGAAATGGCAGAGGGCAGCATTTTATACAGAAGCTTTTCAATAATTCATCCTCATCTCATTGATGTGCAAGCCTTTGGCTAGGTTGGTGAGTACAATAGGTGCTCTGGCACGAGGGAGAAATTCATTTGAGCGCTGAAATCGCTGTATCCCCTGTCTGACCCACCCACCTAATGCTGCTTGTCCCGGTGACTAGAGCCTTTCAACTTTACTAGGCTCCTAGTAAGTGTCCCTCTTACTGGGAGCATTTGGAGATTGTGCTCCCTCCTCATTTAATTTTGTTTGGGATTTATATTTGTACAGTCCCTATTAAGCTACTCAAATGATTATACTCCTCTGTAGGAACTTCTGGAAAATTGACACTCCCCAAAGTTAGCTTTCAGGGTCATGGAGAAGTGGAAAAGAGCAGGAAGTGGCAATTCGGGGAGAGTCTTCTGCTAGTTGAAAAGATAAGCCTCTCACAGTTATTCAAGGTCAAGTCACCTTGAATACACAGAGAGTAAGTTGACCAGGAGGCATTTTAAATCCTCCAAACTAGAGCTAGCTTCAAAAGTAGTCTTTTTCCTGGGAACTTACACTCTTGTGGTGGCTCCTCACAGAGAGTCTGTTAAGATGGACTTTCTCTGGTTCTTGTGTAGGGATGGGGGAATCCTTTTCAAGCTAGTTCCTGTTTTTTTTTTTTGTTTTTTTTTTTTTTCATGGACAATGGAGCAAGAGGAGGCAAGATAGCTGGAGGAGGTGGGTAAGAAGAAAATGGCATGGTGTGCCCAGTCATCTCTATTAGAGTCCCAGAGTCTTCAGGCAGCAGTGCGCTGAGGCTTTGGCACTGAGAGAAGACAGTGATTACCTCCTCCATATAAGAGACAGGAGACATGAAGTTTGCTATTGTGCTGCTGCTGCTTGAAACTTTGTGAAGCCATTGATCTGACTTCAATGAACCATAATACTATTGATTTGGTGTCAGATCACTGGTAGGCACTTGAGTGACAGCCTGAGTGGATGTGATGTTACATTTAAAGTGTCCTTTTGTTTGCTTTCTAGTTGTCAAAACCTTTTGATAGAACGTGTGCTGCCAAGTGCCTGTACTGTCCTTATTAGAGATCAAGTGCCAAGAGATGTGCTGCGTCATTAAACAAAATGGGCGGCTCTTGGCCAAATTCTATGGGTCAAAAATGTATATTTGGTTAGCCTGATTTTCTCTGCCTAGCTCTGAGGGGCACAGTGTTGTGCCCTCTTAAGCTGGAGAGTGTAGAAGCAAATCAGCCTTCACACAGCCTCACCCCAATCTTATTGGTGGCTGGGATTCCTGCCATCTCAGCTGCATTCCTGGCTATGCCGGGACTGAGAAAAGGTTTTACTAGGCATGAAAACCCAGCAGGTTGAAAATTATCTTGGGCCATAATAAGAGAAGTGGGGAAAGAATCACTGGAATTAGTCTGACACATTCTCCCAGGTTATAGCTCCAAACCAAGCTTCATATGGGCAAAATATGTGAAGTAGTGCCCCAGTGAGGATGTGAGGGGAGAAAAATTGAGATGTGTGAACTGGTGGAGAACATTCTTTAGCGGATTTCAATCAGTCATTACTTGTTATTCAGTGGTTATATATTGAATACCTGCTAGATGCCAGGCATGGTGCTTAGTACTAGAGATATATTAGCGAACCAGAATGACATGGTGCTAAAACACAGTTTGGTAGGGAGAGAAGGACCAGATGAGTTTAATGAAAAAGCATAGATGTAATGATATAAAAATGGACACAGTGCAGGGCAGTGGGAAAGACATGGACTTTGGAGTCTGGTAAGTCTGCAATTGACTTTAAATGAGCTGTTGTTTGTTCTTGAACAAATTGTTGATGCTTTTCTTTGAGCCTTTGTTTTCCCCTCTGTAAAATGGTGACAGTGATAATATATACCTAAAAGGCTTGTTGCCAGAATGAAATGGGAATATGCATATAGAGGTCTGACTCGGTTCCTGACACTGGTAGGTACTTGATGGCAGTGGGAAAGAGGAGTGGAATAGAGGTGGAGGAAAGCACAGTGACAAGTACATGGAAGATAGTGAACAAAGGTGAGCATTCATGGCCTGTTAGGAGACTGTTGCAGTAATACAAGTGAGAAATAATGAGGTCCAAGACTACAGTGGTGGCAATGGGGATGGAGAGGAAGGGACATGTGCTTACATTGCAGAGGAAGAACAGATGGATGTGGGAGTGAGGGAGATGCTAACCTCCATGTTTCTGACTATGATAATTGGATGGATAATGGCTCTCGTTATGAATTAGGGAATAAGAGAAGGGGGGGGATTTAGAATAAATTAAATATGAAATGTCTGTGAGACACCCAAGTGTCCATGAGATGTCCAGTAAGTATGTGATGGATACATAAGTGCAGAGCTCAGTGGAGAGGTCAGGCCCAGAGATCCAGATTTGGAAATTATCAGCACGTAGATTGAAATTTTAGCTATGGCATATTTCATGAAGAGAGAATGGACTGAGAAAGGAAGTGAGTCAAAGAAAGACAGATTCATGGGGCACAATTTGGCAGCCTCATCCTCCAATGTTCAATACTCTTTCTACTTTTCCAGAGAGGGATTTATGGGGTTCTTTATGCCTTTTGTAAAATTTTTCTTTTGTGTAATTGATTTGTGAGTTTTCCATGAAATGCACAGGTAGCTGGCATTTCTATTATGTCTGTATTTTTTTTTTAGCAGATGGGAACACAAAAGTGTAGGGACCTATCATGAAATTGTCAACGTCACCCAGCCAGCACCAAACTCAGGACTCCTTCTAGCCCACCTGCCCATGTCTATTCCTTCTTTATGGTCCTTTTTGAAATGGATCTGTCTAGTCCTTTGAGTCTGGATATGGCATTGTGAATCACTCATACCTTGATCTCCTCATCTATGATGACATAGGTTGTTATTTAGGGTTGTTCATGTTGGGAGGGGAATGCAAAAGTAGGGAATGGGAGACCTCTATTTTTGAGCATGAATTGTCACTGTAGACAGAGGAAACAAAAAGAAATCTGTGGGAGTTGACGACACCGTACAGTTAGGAAGAAAAGAAAGAGGAGTTGAAGAGAGTAGAGCTGAAATAAGTGAACGTGTTGTTGGAATAAAAAGACACTAAGGAGAAAACTGTTCAAAGAACCCAGGGTGAAGTGAGAATCCCAGGAGCCAAAAGACGAAAGTGGAGGAGGCTGTGAGTACATGTGTGCACGACAATAGGCTTGCTTATTTCCCCTTCAGTTTATTCAGTTTGTTAATGAAGGCCTAGCAGCAGGAGATGTGCAGTCCATTTATGAATGACAAGGACCGCTAATCTAAGGTTTACCTATGCTTGCTGGAGGTGAAAGCCCCTGCTACTAAATTATTTCAAGTGAATACAGAGCTCAAGCAGAGATCTAGTTGTCTGTCTGGGCCAAATGTTTGAGCTAATGCTTCAGCCCACGACAGTGGAAGTAAAATCCTGAACTGGATTTCCATACTTGTCTAATATAGACTCAGGCAAGAGCTCAGGATGAAGATTGAAGCCTCTGTTTGTTTAACGAGGCATGCAGAATTTCAAGGAGCTTCATTTCCATGACTGAGCGGCTGAAATGTGACCCCTAATCAAACTGTGAGGCTGAGTGCATTTTGTACTGGCTGGTTTCAGAAGGGAAACTTTAACCTTTTTGGCACTAACCTACATAGAACTCATGCCTTACTGCTCCAGTACTTTTTTCCGTCATTCCCAGTGAATCAAGAAATCTCAGCTCCCAGCAACAAGAGGTTAAATACTGGTTGATGCGACTGTTTGCTTGCTTGGTTTCTCTCCTAATCTCAATGCTGGGAGCCGTGCCTGCTTGGCAGCTCTGGATCCCTGGACCATCTCAGAACAACTACAGCCATGAGTCTCCAACCCACAGCCTCTCCACAGGGTCCTTCTGCTTGGCAGACCTGCTGTGGCCTGGTAAACAGGGCTTACCAGCTAGGATCTGCTCTCTGGAAACTGGTCCGAAGGTCTCCCCTCAGGACCCCAACTAACCTGATGCAGACAGGTAGGACCTATGGGTAAAGGCCTTTGTAGAAAGAATCATTCAACTCCAGACACCCAGATTTTGGAGGTCATATCCTCTTCCTCAAATATCTTTTAACAATGTTCCCATTGTCAACATGGTAAACAATTTCTTACCTATGTGCTTCAGTCCTGGTCAGATTAACACTTAGTGGCTCTAAGTGCTAAAAAGCTTATGATTTTCCCCATATGTAATTCAAAAGTGAAAATATGCTAAACTGTAAAATAAATGTAAAAAGTCCAAAATTATTTTGATTTTGAATAATGATCATCCTGCTTTCTAAATAGCAAATATAATATTATTTAAAATTTTTTGTGGTAAATTTAGATAATCTGGCGTTGGCCCCAGGATGTCCCTAACAGACTTAGGGGAGACAGGCTACTTCTGCAGAGACTACTTGAACTCTATATGCAGAGATTCCATTTTTCAAAGCTCACAACCTCCTTTTCCATCTCATTTTAGAGACTGTTCCGAACAAATATCTCCTTGCAAGGTGCTCCAGACTGATCCTAGTGAGCCTACATCCTTACTCAAATTGGCCGTGTTTCTCTTCTGGAAAGCACCAAAGAAATCCCAACTGCACAGACTGGTTTGAGTCATCTGAGCTAACTGGTTCTCTCTTAATGCTTGATTAGAAAAAATCAATCTGGTTAATCAAAGAAGAGGATCACTTTGGCACCCTTAAATCTTCAAATTCACATCTTTCCTTGAAGGTGTGGCTTGGCACCCAGCTGTTGTTTGGGAGAACTTCTAGCAGAATTTTTACTTTGGTGCCTAATTTTCATATAAAACAATTCTCTCTTTCCTTTGAGTAAAACTATTGCTGAAGGGTAAGTGGTTTGGGCTGAAAGAAAGGATGGATTTTCTCAGGCTTGTAGTGTGGCAGAACAATCCATCATTAAGTACAAAGATGGCCCAAAGGAAACTACTAAAGGATTAGCCCAAAGGGGTATTCCTTGATTTGTTCTCTGTGCTGCTTTTTTTTTCATTTTAGTGGAAGTAAAAGTATTGTAAATGGGAGGTACACCTTTTCACACAGGAGCACATGGAACACCAACAACCAACTTCACTGAACCACGTAGAGAGATAAAAAAGCCTCCAGCAGAAGGAAGCTACAACCAAGAACACTCTGTTTATTTAACTTAACCTTAAAGCTTATTGCTCATTAGCTGTAAATAATGATAAACTTATTGGTATACTTCCATATATGTAAGGTTCAGAGAAATTCAACAGGGCTCACTGTGCCGTGTATTTACTTGCTAAATGGTTTTGAATACACAGGGAGCTACTTGAAGTAGCCAGAGACTGATCTCATTACCCTGGCCTTGGGTTTATGTTTACTCAGTGGGGACCTAGGGGGAGTGTTTGGATGAATTCTTATTCTGGAAAAACACTACAAACTCTCTGTTTCACTGATTATGGCTCAGTAGGGTTATTTCTAGTTAAAGGACAGAATATTTTATTTTTCAAAAGTGAATACCTCTGAAACATCTATTATTTATATTAAATAATGCAATGTATATGTTGGATTGGTTTATAGAAACCCAGACTGTAGTTTTGTAGCATGCAATCTTTTGCTTTCTCATAACTATCCCTCCTGCAGCAAGCAGCCAACAATAAATATTAGTGAGTTTGACTCGTATTTTGAAAGGGGCAACAAAACTACCTTGCCATCTTCCAATCTGGTTCTGGAATCACAAATGTGGATGCATACTTCCACAAGCACACACTGTTTCCCTAAAAAGAATATCTTATAACTGTGTGATAGACATGGTGGGAAAAATGATCACTAATTTACTGATAAGGAAACTGAGGCATGGGAATATTAAGTGACATTCCCAGGGTACTGCCCCCCTCTCCAATTAATTTTCACCTGGAACTAGTGACTGTGACCTTATTTGGAAATAGGGTCTTTTCAGACATAATCAAGTTAAGATGAAGTCATACTGGGTTAAGATGGTCCCTAAGTCCAACAGCTGATGTCCTTATAAGGAGAGGGCCGTTTGGAGACACAGAGACATAGAGACCAAAGGGAAGAAGAACAAGTGATGGCAGAGGCAGAGATTGGAGTGATACAGCTACAAGACAAAGAACTCAAAGGATTGCCAACAACCACCAGAAGGTAGAAGAGAAGCATGGAGTAGATTCTTCTCTAGAGCCTTCAGAGGGAGCATGGCTCTGCCGACACCTTGATTTCAGACTTCTAGATTCCTGAACTGTGAGAGAAAAAATTTCTGTTGTTTTAAGCCCCAGCCGGTGGTAATTTGTTACAACATCCCTACAAAACTTAATAAGCCAGGGTTGCATAGGTAGTGAATAGTAGGTCCATGGATGTGGTTAGGCTTTTCTGAACTCTAGTGCAGTTTTTCCAAGACGCCTCAATGCCTCCCTGTGAGTGCCTCTTCTCCATCCACTCTCATTATCCTCAGTAAAAATAAGTTAGGGAAATCATTATCTTTAAGATTTATGGCATTTTGTGTTTCAGGGTGCTGTCATTATGGGGAGGTAGGTAACAGATTTGAATTTTAAGAGGACTGCAGTATAAAAATCCCATAGATGCTGTCCAGAGGCAAAACTTGCTATATTGGGCAATCCACATCGTGTAGAGAACATGTTCCTCCTTTCTGGTTTTCCCCACTGAGACTATCTCAAAACAGAGCTGTAATGAGTACTAGCTATCTCTGCTGGTAATCTATGATACAATTATGATAATGATAATGATAAACACTTATTAAGCGCCCACAGTGCAAGGTGTTACTTGCTCAAAACTCATAAAAGCCCTGGTCCCCACTGTCATAGTGTTTATCATAGTATTGGCACAGTGTGGGAGTTGGTATTTTGTGGTCAGTTAATGCTTTATGCTGATCCACTTGAGCAACAGATCACAGTCCTTCACACTTCCAAATTTCTGTTGTGAGTTCTTCTGCTGTCTCAGGCCCTCATAAGGCCACTGTGCTTGGACACCATAAAAATTATAGATTCTGGAAAATTTGGCATTGCCTTAATCATCAACTTATTTGAGCCCACTTTTCTCACCAATTTACTGATGAGGAAACTGAGGAGTGGGCAGATTAAGTGACATTCCCAGGAGTAGTGGGCTGAATGGTGCTCCTTCCCTCAAATTCACGTCTACCTGGAACATGTGAATGTCACCTTATTTGGAAATAGGGTGTTTACAGATGTAACCAAATTAAGATGAGGTCATACCAGATTAGGTATGTTGCTTTGGTTGTTCTGAATTATTGGAGTTTTATAGGTTTCATTGATTCTAGATTTCCTTGTTATGGCTCATTTAAGCTAGCAGCAGTCCTATTATGAGGAGCAGCTGGTGATGGTCTCAGAACCACATATCTTAGAGTTGGAAGGGAGCTCAAGATACCACCGTGAACCACCTGCTTTTGGGTGACTAATCTATCATTGTTTCCATTTTACAGAAGAAATAATTGAAGAGAATTTCAGTGACCCGATAAAGATAACACATTTGGTTAGTAGCAGATAATATCCAACATTTTTGAGTACTTTATATGTGTCAGGCATTGGGCTAAGGATTTTACGTGCACAGTCTCGTTTAATTTCCACAATAATCTTATGAGGTATCTCATTTTAAAAAAGAGAAAACCAGGACACAGAAAGATTAAGTAACTTGACCAGGGCAGTACTGCTAATAAGTATCAGAATCAGGTGTCTGAATATACATGGTGTGGGTACCACTGTGACCCCAGAAAGTCTGATTCCAGAGACTATGCATTTAATCACCATGTTATACTGTTTAATGATCAGAGAGAACCAGGTCCTCTTGCCTTGGTGGTTTAGTGAAGTGGTTCCCAACAATTGTGCAGGGTCTATGAATCTGTATATACTTCAAGCATTATCTGTAGACAAAAAAATGTGATCATTGAATGTTTTTTTAAATTAATATTGATCTTGTTTGGATATACTGTACATTCATTTAAAAGCATTATTGAATTAAGAATGGCTTTGGCAGCTGCCAGGTGTCTGCTCCTCTGGTGAGACAGTGCAAGGAGACGCTCTTCTCAGCTCCTTGCCTGAGTGGGCAAGTCAGGCTCTAGGGCCGGCAGAAATCCTCGTTTGAGGGTCCCACCAAGTTCCCCGGTCAGAATGCTGCAGCTGAGTGGAGCAGCTGCTTGGGACTAGTGCTCAGGTGCTGCAGAAAGACTTCTTAGAATCTGACATGTTATCATTTTGGGACCTTTGGCCAGCTGCTCCTGACTTGGCCAATTGAAGGCTCAGACTGTCCCGGTCTCTGAACTAAAGAGAAACAACACTATTAGCATATTTCTCACCACCATGAATACAAGGTATTTCAATGAAGAGTATCAGAAGGACATCTACAAATCTGAGACTGGTATGTGCAAGTTCTGAGGAAAGGTGGAATAACCCAATGTATCTGGGTGACCTTTGGAGACAGCTGAGACAGAGCTACAACAGGGCAGTGGCTGACATCTAATTCATAGCCCATCTTCTCCAGTCGTGTGGCTGACAGGATCTTGGTGCTCCGGCCAGTTGTCAGGCCTGAGCCTCTGAGGTGGGAGAGCTGAATTTAAGACATTGGTCCACAAGATACTTCCCAGCCACATGTAATATCAATCGGCGAGAACTCTCCCAGACATCTCTGTCTCAATGCTAAGACCCAGCTCCACTCATCGACCACCAAGCTCCAAAGCTGGACACCCCATACCAAACAACTAGCAAGACAGGAACACAACCCCACCCATTAGCAGAGAGGCTGCCTAAAATCATAATAAGTTCACAGACACCCCAAAACACACCACCGGAGTGGTCCTGACCACCAAAAAGACAAGATCCAATCTGATCCACCAGGACACAGGCACCAGTCCCCTCCACCAGGAAGTCTACACAACTCACTGAACCAACCTTACCACTGGGGGCAGACAGCAAAAACAACAGGAACTACGAACCTGCAGCCTGGGAAAAGGAGACCCCAAACACAGTAAGTTAAGCAAAATGGGAAGACAGAGAAATACACAGCAGATGAAGGAGCAAGGTAAAAACTCATCAGACCAAACAAATGAAGAGGAAATAGGTAGTCTACTTGAAAAAGAATTCAGAGTAATGATAGTAAATATGATCCAAAATCTTGGAAATAGAATGGGGAAAATACAAGAAAGATTTAACAAGGACCTAGAAAAACTAAAGAGCAAACAAAAAATGATGAAATTAAACACTAAATAAACAAACAATAAATGAAATTAAAAATTCTCTAGAAGGAATCAATAGCAGAATAACTGAGGCAGAAGAACAGAAACACGCCAAGACACATATTAATCAAACTATCAAATATTAAATACAAAGAAAATATATTAAAAGCAGCAAGGAAAAAACAACAAATAATATACAAGGGAATCCCCATAAGGTTAACAGCTGATCTTTCAGCAGAAGCTCTGCAAGCCAGAAGGGAGTGGCAAGACATATTTAAAGTGATGAAAGGGAAAAACCTACAGCCAAGATTACTCTACCCAGCAAGGATCTCATTTAGATTCAACGGAGAAATTAAAAACTTGACAGACAAGCAAAAGCTAAGAGAATTCAGTACGACCAAACCAGCTTTACAACAAATGCTAAAGGAACTTCTCTAGGCAGGAAACACAAGAGGAGGAAAAGACCTACAATAACAAACCCAAAACCATTAAGAAAATGGTAAGAGGAATGTACATATCGATAACTACTTTAAATATAAATGGATTAAGTGCTCCAACCAAAAGACATAGACAAGCTGAATGGATACAAAAACAAGACCCATGTATATGCTCTCTACAAAAGATCCACTTCAGACCTAGGGACACATACAGATTGAAAGTATGGGGATGCAAAAAGATATTCCATGCAAATGGAAATCACCAGAAAGCTGGAGTACCAATTCTCATATTAGACAAAATAGACATTAACATAAAGATTATTACAAGAGACAAAGAAGGACACTACATAATGATCAAGGGATCAATCCAAGAAGAAGATACACCAATTGTAAATATTCATGCACCCAACAGAGGAGCACCTCATAAATAAGGCAAATGCTAACAGCCATAAAAGGGGAAATTGACAGTAACACAATCAACGTAGGGGACTTTAACACCCCACTTTCACCAATGGACAGATCATCCAAAATGAAAATAAGTGAGGAAACACAAGCTTTAAATGATACATTAAACAAGATGGACCTACTTGATATTTATAGGCCATTCCATCCAAAGACAACAGAATACACTTTCTTCTCAAGTACTCATGGAACATTCTCCAGGAGAGGTCATATCTTGGGTCACAAATCAAGCCTTGGTAAATTTAAGAAAACTGAAATCATATCAAGTATCTTATCAACCACAATGCTATAAGACTAGATATCAATTACAGGAAAAAAAACTGTAAATATATATATTTATTTATTTATTTATTTATTTTTTGGTGGTACACGGGCCTCTCACTGTTGTGGCCTCTCCTGTTGCGGAGCACAGGCTCAGCGACCATGGCTCACAGGCCTAGCTGCTCCGCGGCATGTGGGATCTTCCCGGACCAGGGAACGAAACTGTGTCTATGAAAATAAGTGAGGAAACACAAGCTTTAAATGATACATTAAACAAGATGGACCTACTTGATATTTATAGGCCATTCCATCCAAAGACAACAGAATACACTTTCTTCTCAAGTACTCATGGAACATTCTCCAGGAGAGGTCATATCTTGGGTCACAAATCAAGCCTTGGTAAATTTAAGAAAACTGAAATCATATCAAGTATCTTATCAACCACAATGCTATAAGACTAGATATCAATTACAGGAAAAAAAACTGTAAATATATATATTTATTTATTTATTTATTTATTTTTTGGTGGTACACGGGCCTCTCACTGTTGTGGCCTCTCCTGTTGCGGAGCACAGGCTCAGCGACCATGGCTCACAGGCCTAGCTGCTCCGCGGCATGTGGGATCTTCCCGGACCAGGGAACGAAACTGTGTCTCCTGCATCGGCAGGAGGACTCTCAACCACTGTGCCACCAGGGAAGCCCTAAACTGTAAATATTATAAACACATGGAAGCTAAACAATAAACTACCAAATAACCAAGAGATCACTCACTGAAGAAATCAAAGAGGAAGTCAAAAAATACCTAGAAAGGAATGACGAAGAAAACACAATGACGCAAAACCTATGGGATGCAGCAAAAACATTTCTGAGAGGGAAGCTTATAGCAATAAGATCCTACCTCAAGAAACAAGAAACATCTCAAATAAACAACTTAACCTTACACCTAAAGCAATTAGAGAAAGAACAAAAACCCCCAAATTTAGCAGAAGGAAAGAAATCATAAAGATCAGGTCAGAAATAAATGAAAAAGAAATGAAGGAAACAATAGCAAAGATCAATAAAACTAAAAGCTGTTCTTTGAGAAGATAAACAAAATTGATAAGCCATTAGACAGACTTATCAAGAAAAAAAGGGAGAAGACTCAAATCAATAGAATTGAAATGAAAAAGGAGAAGTAACAACTGACACTGCAGAAATACAAAGGATTATGAGAAATTACTACAAGCCAATAAAATGGACAACCTGGAATAAATGAACAAATTCTTAGAAAAGCACAGCCTTCCGAGACTGAACCAGGAAAAAATAGAAAGTATAAACAGGCCAATCACAGAACTGAAATGGAAACTGTAATTAAAAATCTTCCAAAAAACAAAAGCCCAGGACCAGATGGCTTCACAGGCAAATTCTATCAAACATTTAGAGAAGACCTAACACCTATCCTTCTCAAACTCTTCCAAAATACAGCAGAGGGAGGAACACTTCCAAACTCATTCTACGAGGCCACCATCACCCTGATACCAAAACCAGACAATGATGTCACAAAAAAAGAAAACTACAGGCCAATATCACTGATGAACATAGATGCAAAAATCCTCAACAAAATACTAGCAAACAGAATCCAACAGCACATTAAATGGATCATGCAGCATGATCAAGTGGGGTTTATCCCAGAATGCAAGGATTCTTCAATATATGCAAATCAATCAATGCGATAAACCATATTAACAAATTTAAGGAGAAAAACCATATGATCTTCTCAATAGATGCAGAGAAAGCTTTTGAAAAAATTCAACACCCATTTATGATAAAAATCCTGTAGAAAGTAGGCACAGAGGGAAGTTACCTCAACATAATAAAGGCCACATATGACAAACCCACAGCCAACATCGTTCTCAATGGTGAAAAAGTGAAACAACTTCCACTAAGTTTAGGAACAAGTCAAGGTTGCCCACTCTCACCACTATTATTCAACATAGTTTTGGAAGTCTTAGCCACAGCAATCAGAGAAAAAAAAGAAAGAAACGGAATCCAAATCAGAAAAGAAGAAGTAAAACTGTCACTGTTTGCAGATGACAAAATAATATACATAGAGAATCCTAAAGATGCTACCAGAAAACTACTAGAACTAATCAATGAATTTGGTCAAGTAGCAGGATACAAAATTAATGCACAGAAATCTCTTGCATTCTTATACACTAACGATGAAAAATCTGAAAGAGAAATTAAGGAAACACCCCCATTTACCACTGCACCACCACCAACAAAATACCTGGGAATAAACCTACCTAAGGACACAAAAGACCTGTATGCAGAAAATTATGAGACACTGATGAAAGAAATTAAAGATGATACAAACAGATGGAGAGATATACCATGTTCTTGGATTGGAAGAATCAACATTGTGAAAATGACTCTACTACCCCATGTTCTTGGATTGGAAGAATCAACATTGTGAAAATGACTATACTACCCAAAGCAATTTACATATTCAGTACAATCCCTATCAAACTACCAATGTCATTTTTCACAGAACTAGAACAAAAAATTTCACATTTTGTATGGAAACACAAAAGACCCTGAATAGACAAAGCAATCTTGAGAATAAAAAATGGAGCTGGAGGAATCAGACTCCCTGACTTCAGACTATACTACAAAGCTACAGTAATCAAGATTG
>NC_041234.1:76456244-76456849 GCF_002837175.3 Physeter macrocephalus | reverse complement strand
ACAATGGAGAAAAGACAGCCTCTGCAATAAGTGGTGCTGGGAAAACTGGGCAGCTACATGTAAAAGAATGAAATTAGAACACTCCCTAACACCATACACAAAAATAAACTCCAAATGGATTAAAGACCTAAATGTAAGGCCAGACACTATAAAACTCTTAGAGGAAAACATAGGCAGAACACTCTATGACATAACTCACAGCAAGGTCCTTTTTGACCCACCTCCTAGAGAAAGGGAAATGAAAACAGAAATAAACAAATGGGACCTAATGAAACTTAAAAGCTTTTGCACAGCAAAGGAAACCATGAATAAGATGAAAAGGTAACCCTCAGATTGGGAGACAATACTTGCAAACAAAGCAACTGAGAAAGGATTGATCTCCAAAATATATAAGCAGCTCATGCAGCTCAATATCGAAGAAACAAACAACCCAATCCAAAAATGGGCAGAAGACCTAAAGGGACATTTCTCCAAAGAAGATATACAGATTGCCAACAAACGCATGAAAGGATGCTCAACATCACTAATCATTAGAGAAATGCAAATCAAAACTACAATGAGATATCATTTCACACCGGTCAGAATGGCCATCATCAAATAATCTA
>NC_041234.1:76426921-76455851 GCF_002837175.3 Physeter macrocephalus | reverse complement strand
ATGAAGAACCTAGGGGCAGGATGGGAATAAAGACACAGACCTACTAGAGAATGGACTTGAGGACACGCGGAGGGGGAAGGGTAAGCTGGGACAAAGTGAGAGAGTGGCATGGACATATATACACTACCAAATTAGAATGGATGGCTGGTGGGAAACAGCTGCATAGCACAGGGAGATCAGCTCGGTGCTTTGTGACCACCTAGAGGGGTGGAATAGGGAGGGTGGGAGGGAGACGCAAAAGAGAGGGGATAGGGGGATAGGTGTATAAGTATGACTGATTTACTTTATTATACAGCAGAAGCTAACACACCATTGTAGAGCAGTTATACTCCAATAAAGATGTTGAAAAAAAAAGCATGGCTTCTTGTCATGATTCATTTTATTAAATCAGTGACTACTAAAAGAACAATGCTCTTTTGGGGGAGTCTGAAATATTTTGATCTGGGAAGGAGTTCTTATATTCATGAAGAAGATTATGAACCACGGTTTAGTAGAAAGAGAGCTGAACTTCGAGTCAAGTGGACCTAGGTGTGAGTCTTGCTTCTGTTTTCTTCCTGGCTGAGTGACCTTGGGCAAGTCCCTTAACTAGCTTCGCTTCATTTTCCTCACCTGTAAAGTGGTATTCTATAAGTTATCTCACAATATTGTTGGGAGTCTCAGCTTTAATAGTGTATGTGAAAGTCTTTTATAAAAAATAGAGTTCTCTAGGTATATAATGAGATCATTATTATTCCTCTGTTATACTCAAGGGATCAAGTTTGGCCCTGGACACTTCTTTATCTTCACTTTTCCTGTGGTCTTTCTGTATACCTTTTAATTTTTAAAACTTTTGTCACTATTGTAATGCTAAGCTGGGGAACAGGTCAAATTCCAAGAAAATAATATCCATCCCTGGCATGAGCTAACTCCACTTTTTAGTCATGCCTCAAATAGCAACTTCTGTGAGATGAAAATTTTATGTGGCAGAGAGGAAAAGAAGATGGCATTCCAGCTCTTCTGTGGGTTTGACTTCGCCCTTCTTCTTTGAGTAGGTCAAAGTTATTCTGGGATACCCAACATCATTTTTTCTAGGCTGAGAACTAGGGTTGGAAGAGTGGAGCCCAGCCAAAGAGAGGAGGAACGACTCTGTCTCTTTCTCCTATGTCTCTCCTTTCCTAGCTTTCTAATCTCTTTTGGGTGCACTATTTATTGAAGCATAATTCCAAAAGAACAGGCTAGATCCATATCTGGCCTTTCTGAGTGACATGAAAATATTTTCAGGTCTACTGAGTACACATACCACTGTGAAGTGGCCAGCCAAGGGCCACTGGTGAATCCAAGGGCCCTGGTGAAGTTGTGTCTAGATGAGAGCAGGGACAAGCTTGAAGGAACCTCAGTTACCGCCATGAATCTATTTTAGTATGACTTGGTCATTGCTGTGACTTTCCATTTCCCCTTTGAACCTAGTCATTCGTAACTGCTGAGATGCTCTGAGGCTTAGCATGAAAAGGTTTGCCTCAGTTTCTGGAGCTAGAGCTGTGCTGCCACCACCTGGAGTTGGGGGGGATTTCAACAGCAGTTCTTACCTCACTCTCAGCAGCCAGTCATCTACAGGCAGAATGTTCAATCTGCTCTCTTGTCTAAGAAAAAATTCTTTTCCCTGGAAGCTTCTTCATTCTTCAGGAGGTGCTCGATTATGGAATGGTGTTTTGTTTCTAAACTATTGAATGAAATTTATAAGTTTGGAAGTCATGAATCTTTAAACAGGCTTCTTATACTCTTCACCAGCCATAGCTATCCATTATGATTAATGAAACAGTGCATTAGTAACCTAGGTCTGACCAGTGCTAAGGCATGATTAATCTTGTGGCCCAACTGCTCTTCAACTCTTTTTGTTAACCTCTTGCCTGAGGATGTGTAGGTATCAAGAGAGATTAAGCGCCTCCTTGTCAATTACACTAGGAGCCCACAGTCAGTGCTTTATAAGCCCTGGGAAGTATGGAAAAGCTGGTTGGCTGCTCTATCTTCTTATCATCAACCTATACTGAGAGCCTTGCCACTTATCTCCTTGGTTCCATCTACACTGCTATTTGGGTGTCACCATAGTCCATCATCATGTGAGCCTTGGCAGAAAATAAAGATGAACTTAAGTGCTTGATCTGCTACGTTCTTTGTTGTCAAGGAGAGAGGAGGGTTTACCTTTTTATTGATAAGTGAAACCTAGTGCAAAATGGGGATGTCTTATAGAAAGGAGTTGTCTTCTGAACTTTGGAGTTGGTCCACATTTCAGGCCTAAAGCAATTGCGTGGGTAGCACCAAGAGAGCTATCATTTGCTGGATGCACTCTCAAAGTCAGACTTGCTTTATGTTCACATGCAAGAGGTTGGTTCTTAGTATTGGTCATCTTAGACACATTTAATTTTCATTATGCCAAGGCAAGGCTTAAAGAAAGATGTCATAGGCTTGGAACACACCATACTTCTGGTGTACTCATGAGCTCTGACAGAGGTCGAAATTGTGGGAGTACACAGGAGAGTTCCAGGACCTTCTGTCCCCAAGAGTATGCAAAACATAGCAATACATGGTTTTACAGATATACTGTCAGGGTTCCCAGAATTAATAATTTTCATTTCTACCACTAGGTCTTATACTAACCTCTGCTGCCTGGTGTTTTCCTTATACTGTGTGATCTTTTGACCGTTCTTACTGCTTTTACTGAAACTTTCCTGGTCTAAGCGCTAGAAAACATCTTGAAGAAAATCAGGTTTGCTCAACAGGCCATCTCTTGGCATTTTGTGAATTCTTATCAATGTAGAATGCCTTAGTTGGTTTTTAGGTCTCATATTAAATGTTACTTTTGCAGAGAGGCCTTTCCTGACCCTCTGTTTTAAAGTTAGTTTCTCCAACCTCTTATTTGGTATAGTAAGAAGACATGCTCTAGAGCCAGATAGATCCATTCCTTGTCTCTGCCCACCACTAACTGTGTTACCCAAGGCAAGTTACTTGGCCTCTCTGCGTCCCAGTTTCCTAGTAAAATAGGCATAATAATAGTACATACTTCATAGGGTTACTGTGAGGATTAGTTATGGTACATAAAGCATTTAGAACAGTGCCTGGCTGTCATCATCATCATTCTCATTATCATTTCAGTCCATGTTTGTATCTTTCATATCACTTATTATAACTTTAAATTGTTGTAGGTGTCAGTTTGTCTTTTTTATTTTTCAGTCTCTCTCTCCCACTGTTCTGAAAGTTGTATGAGGATAGAAACCATGTTTGTGTTTGCTTGTTCATTCTCCTTTCCTCAGTGCCCAGCACATAGTAGGACCTCAATAAATATTTGCCAAGTAAATTAATGATAATTTAAGGAGTATTTTTAAACTGCTCAAATATCTCTTTCCTCCAAGCTCTTATTATCATAAAATCTCTTTATAACAAGAAGACTCCCAGATCTCAATCAATAGAACATTTTATTTCAAGGAACATTTGCTACAAACAAAATGCCAGGGCAACACGTTCCAGTCTTCTATGTCAGCCTCTTCCTTTTTATTATTGCCTTTGCCTTCTCCAGCTATTTACAACTAGATCTACTAATGAGACCCACCTCTAGGTCCAGACCCAGAGCCCACTTAAATCATTCGAACCGTAACTAAGGCAAAGTGGTTGAGGATTTAGCCTAGGGTATGGAAATTTTGAAGGTACACATAATTAAATAATGTAAATGTGCTGTGCAAACTGTAAAGACACCTTTACCCTAACGTGAAGTGTATTCGAGATGTACTCTAGATGTCTGTGTAGCCTCCAAGTCATAGATCCTACTCACTGTACCTTCTGTCACAGCCAGATCTCCTGGAACCAACTAAAGACTCCACCTGTGCATTTTACCTGGAATCATCTGCTGATGGATGGATGTATCCTGCCCTCTTCTTCCCTGAAATATTTTGGGACTTCATGAATTCCTTGGACACAATGCCTTAGACATCCATCTGCCATTGCTGATACCAGCCTCCTCTGAATTGCAATACCTCTGGTCTCAGTGTTGCCATCCATTCTCAGCCTCAATCCTGAGCTCACTCTAGTTATACTGCCTTGGTATATGTTGTACTGGAATTTGACTTGTGTAAGAATTAGTGAGTTAACCTAAAATGCTGGTAAACTAGAGGAAGGAAGAGGAAGCCAACCTGATTTATTTCCAAGTGAACCACATATCATATAAATGATATTTAGTTACTACCTCATTCAAAACCTTTGATGACTCCACTGGCCTCTAGTTTAAGGTTCTAATTCTTCATTCTAGCAATCAAGGCCTTGCACAATAGCCTCTACTTACTTTTCTAACCTCAACTCCCATTACTCTATACAAAGCTTCTGTGAGATCCTAGAGGGCAGAAGCTTTCTCTTTTCTACTAGTAGCCTGGCACTTTAAATTGTATCTGTTAGTACATGTAACAGCTAAAAATTATTGAGTTCTTTACTCTGTGCTAGGCATGAAAACATGAAATACTTTACAGATATCACCTCACTTTACAGGCATCATCTCATGTAATCCCCCCAACTTTATGAAATAGGTACTACGCTAATTTGCCCAAGGCCACCCAGCTAGGGAAATGTTAGAACCAAGAGTTGAACCCAGATCTGTTTAGCCACAGAGCTTGTGCCATTAATAACTACATCAGGGCTTCCCTGGTGGCGCAGTGGTTGAGAGCCCGCCTGCCGATGCTGGGGACACGGGTTCGTGCCCCGGTCCGGGAAGATCCCACATGCCGCGGAGCGGCTGGGCCCGTGAGCCATGGCCGCTGAGCCTGCGCGTCCGGAGCCTGCGCTCCGCAACGGGAGAGGCCACAGCAGTGAGAGGCCCGCATACCGGAAAAAAAAAAAAAAATAACTACATCATATTACTTCGATGGTGTCTGTAGAAAAAATACTTGAGCCAAACTATACTCTTAATTGTTTGCCTAACACAATGAACTTACTGCAGCTTATGTGCCTCTACAAACACCCTTTCCCTCACCTGAAAGACTTTCCCACGGCTTCTAGGTCTTTAGCCACTCCTTTGGACTTAGGTTATTTCAATGCTGAGTACTGCTGTTTGGATGCATGATAAATACTTCCTTGTATTTGTAGTTCTACTTTTATGATATCCATAGCCAGCCCCTAAGCCCTTGTAGGGGAGAATTCACGTCTTACACTCTTACGTATTGTCAGTCTAAAGCAACAAGTATAGGAACTTAGATCAATTAAGCAATATTTTCTGTTGCTGATGGCTTAAATGGGGATGAAAAAATAAATTGAAGTAAGGCTCATGATTAATTACAGTTGGCAAGAGACCTACATTACATAAGGATGTATCAAAACATGAAAGTCCTTTAATGTGCAAATATTAGTTACTGGGATGAGAAAGTGAAGAAACAGGGAAGAAATAGTTAAATAGTCATCATCATATCCATCATCCTTACAAGTAAATCTGCTTCGGAGGTTGAATTATCCTACCACCTATCTTAGACCAATCTATGGGAACTTCCAGAAATCAGAAATTAGTTGCTTAGGCTGGACATAATTATTTTGCATTTATGGAGTAATTTACATTTATAAAACTGCTTTATAATAATTACAGTGTTCACAGGAGATCAAACAAGACTGAACAGGAAACCTGGGAGGAACTTCAAAGGCTTCCTGATGACCAGGGACTGCCTATGGTAGGAAATCTTTGGTTAAACTCTATGTAGATCTCTTTTTCTCAGGAGAGGATCAGATTTCATTGATCTCTATGTTCCAAAGCTGTTCATGAACCCTGCTGTTCTGGATGTGTGACAGCTATTTATTTCTCAGGGAAAAGGGAACTAAATTAAGCATCTTTATTTTACTCTCCTTGGCTAGAAAAATGTAATGCTATATCGGAACAGGTTAATGGTCCACTAAGTAATATTCAGAGCCCTGAGTTATAAAGGAAGAGAGGCCCATGCGTGAATCTTCTCTAACGTATAAGAAAATATGTGAAATTCAGAGTTGTAAATTTTCTTCTGACTCTTGTAGGTGACTACATCTGCTGGGGTTTTAATCTGGTGATTTCACAGACTATGAGGTCAAGTATGGTACTCCATTAAAAAAAATACATATATATATGTATATAATGACATAACTTTCTATTCTCTTTACATTAGGAAGAAGAGTCTGTGGAAGATGTCTTCATATACATTGACACTGAAGAGAGAAACTCTATCTAAATTTTTTTCCCCCCAGATAGCCCTGATCTCTGCTATGGAGCATGCAATTTGATTAGCTCACTTATATTGCATGACTAACAAAATTATTAATAGCTATAAAATTATTCAGGTCCTTAAAGATGCAGTCACTATGCTTCTCTCAGTGGTCTCTCACAGCAGCAAATTCTAAGCTGATAAGAAGTTGCACACTGATTTTAATTTTAAATGTATTTTCCATTAATTTAATTGAGCCCACTCTTGCTCTTCTGCAATGGCACCAAGAATCAGAAGGGCTTTCCTGTCTCTCCCACCACACCTCCATGGATGGAAGCAATCAGATGCGGATTTTCTCACTTCTCATCTTCAGGCTGAGCCTGTCTTTTTCACTTTATGGTTTCTTTCTGAATGACCCTGTTCTTGACCCTGGGCATGCAATCTGAGAGCTTCATGGGGGTGGAGTGTGGGGAGGATGTTCTGGAGCTCAGCAGATGGATCCCAAGAGCACAATGGCTTACCAGCCCTTCTGTGACTGTTGCCAAAACGCCTTCCAGTTTTCAAAAGTGTCTTGCCCCCTGCTCCTTTGTTTTACTCAGTTAGGAGACTGCAGTTCCGATTTTGCTAGGGACCAAAATCTGCTGTTTCAAGGAAATGCAGCTGCTCGCTTTGGTGGGTGACTTGAGAGAGGGAATTTTTCTACCCTCCCTCCCCAACCTCCTTGCTACCCCACCCCCACATGAACTCCACTGGCTGGCTCATCATTTCATAAAACATTGATTTTAGAAGCTAACTATTTGCTTTTGATTGTTTGGCTGGGGCTGCAACGAAGTCATTGATGGATCTCATTTTGAGCTATCTCCTGTCCACTCTTTTTGGTCAGCCTTCCAGAACTGATTGCCTCTTCCCCCAAATGAAACTGCACAGCCAGATGGCAAGGCTTTTTCAAGTTCTACTGTTTCCCAGGGCAGAGAACACGCAAAGCTGCCTGGGCCTCAAGCTGGGCCAGCTCTCCTCTAAGACTGTTGGTTCCTTACCAGCCTATCATTAGGCACAAGACTTAATTTGATCACTGCTGCCTAGCCTGGTATCCCTGAGTAGATATTGCCTGGTACTGATGTCATTGCGTTTTGTGATCTTTGCTGAAAGAGACCAGACACGCTCAGCCCAGCTGGTTTCTCCTGTGATTCAGGACACCCTCTTTCTCTACTCCTCCCAAGTGACAGCTTTTGGAAGAAAGGTCTTTGGTTCTCTCTGGCCATTCTGGCCTCAGCTGCAGGCAACAGACACAAATTAATATGCTTTCCCTCCCCACGTCCAGTACACCAATATGCAAACTCTTGGACCCCAAATCGGGATGTTTTCCCAGCTGGCAAGCCATTATTTTCTTCTCATTCAAAAAAGGTGCATAATATCTCTGCTGCTAAGATGATTTTTCTGTCACTTCTGCTCTATCTGTCCCCTTTATGGTGCTCTCTCTGTCTGCTTCTGGGATCTCCCTCTTTCAGTGTATTCTCCACTGCCCCAGGGCTTGTCAACCTGAACAGATATGGTGCGTTGTGCTGTTAGTGGCATACGTGACATGCCTTTGGTACTTACATTGCTAGCCCAGGTACTGTAACTGTAGCTGTCAAACTGGTAGTTCTTCATGTTTATTAGTTTTCTTTCTTTCCTTCTTAAGTTGACATTAAACCAACTGGTAAGTTTCCTAGTTCAGTGACAAATCAGTCAGTGGAGCAGCTGGAACTCCCAGGGAGCTACACAAGGCCTCTCCTGAGTTTTGGGAGAAGCTTTGGAGGAACCAAGAGCAAACCTAGGCCCAGCCTGGTCACTTAGGATGAAAGAGTATACAACAGGTCGGGTGTCCTCACTGAAATCATCTTTTGCCCAAGATATCTAGAGAAGCCCAGGAAGCTGGCTTATCAGATTGACTTTTGTGTTCCTCTTTTCACCAGCTCTTTGGCTCTTATTGTCTATTTGAACTTAAGGCAAAGGGCTGCTCTAGCGTGGAGTTCACACACTTACCCCAGCTCCATCACTGTATATCTCAAAGCCTTGAAGGATCTGATTTGTTTTTTCCAGTCCTGTGGACATCTCCAAAAAGAATCCAGCCTCCTATAAAGCCAGGCATCCAGACAGATATTTTTTTTTAGTTTAGAAAGCTGATCTTCAAGGTCCATCCTGTAAGGCTGATATTTTGATAAGGGGTCTTTCAGAACCATCAACCATTCCTTTCAATGATATTTCTGCATCTTTTCATGCTCCACTTGAACCACTCCAGAAATAGCAGAAGAGACTTTGAGAGAAGTCTAGGCTGGGATTCAGAAGCCAGCCATGTCTGGAGCTCTAATCTAGGCAGTTACACATGGTATAGGGACCCCTAGAATCCACTTACTAGGTTGCAGTACTAAAATGTGGGATAGCAGTGCAAAAAAATGGCTTGGCCTAAACGAGAACATCCCTAGTCTGTACATTTTCAATTGTCTCTTCTTTTTAGCATTCAGTTTATATTTCAGTTGGTTTTTGAGGTCTTATTTGGTGATGATTTTTTTCCAAGTTGTCAAGAAAGCATTTCTTCTGGTGGTAGTGGGGGTGTGGAATGTCACTCTCACCCTCCTCCTTGGGATGAAAGAGGCAGCAGTGGGAAGGATGGGCATGATCTGGTCAGAGTGCCTTTGAAGGGAGAGCTTTCTGTTTTCAGAAGTGCTGGTGGTGGGGAACAATAACAGTTGGTATGAGTTTGCACCTAGGAAAATAGCGTTTGGGATCCACTTGGAGAGAATTCACATGAAAAGGTTCAGGCAATAATGCTGTGAGCTCAAATGGTGCTGTCAAAACATCACAGGTAGTCACTGCAGGGTAGTACAGAAGGTGTTAGAGAGCAGTGTCATTTATTGAAATGTATCTGCTGATTTAGCTTTTGCTAATTAAATAGTCCCCATGATGTGTGTTTATGTAGGGACCAGTTATGAGTTTTGTAGCAGCAGGGGTTTGGCCCTTTGGGAAGTGCCATTCCTAATGATAGGGGTTAAGCATAGAAAGGACTTGGGCATAATCTGTTCAGGAATGCTGGTCTTGTCAAAATGGGAAGACTTGGACTGATTAATAGCTTTCCGTCTCTTTTTCACCACTGTTCCCTACCTCTCTGTGTTTCTTGGAAAAGGCAAGCATCAGGGTCATGATGAACAACTTTAGCATGTAAGGAACACTTTCTCTACTCTTTGTTTTTCCTGCTACAGCTCTCTGGCTGTCATTATTATCCTTTGTCACAGGGTGGGCTTGGGGGTGGGGCTTGGGAGGAAGAGAGGAAAAAGTAAAAGAGACTCAAAGACTTTCCTTGTCCGCCTTCCCTTGTTTGTCTTCCTGGTATTTCAAAAGTGTCATAAACAGCATCCAGGATGGTGGAAAAGCACCCCACCCCTGCCCAGCAGGCCTACATCCCTGGCTGCTTCTCTTAAGGCCTTTCCTTGTGATGCCTGGGAGTATGTGTGTGTGTGTGTGTGTGCGCGTGTGTGTGTGCTGGGGGTTGTTAACTAGAAATTGGGCAATCACTTTGGGCAGAAGGGACAGGATATACCTCATCCTAGTTCTTCCATTGCCATTCAGCATTATTTCGTGGCATGGCTGAAATTTTAAAGATAAAAATATCTTAACAATTTGATTCTGGCCTCAGAACCAAGAGCTGTCTTGGTCCAGAGAGCTGGCCCGGGCTGCACAGCACTGTAGTTGATACTTAGGGGGGCCTAGTGTTTCTCAGCAAAGTTGGATCAAAAATACTGAGGATGGTCACTAGATGTCCCTCTTGTGTCTCTAAAGAGGCTGAGGAGGGGGGGCTCCCTTCAGGATTGAAGTAAAGGGAAGCTAAGACTGAGGGAACTTTCTTTTTGTTTTTATTATCTACACCCAGAATTGTTTTATTCAATTAGTTAATAAATTCCTGATCATGAAGGTGTTTTCGGCTACTCGCTTAGTCAATAACATTGTTGCAGTACAATGATCAAGTGTGTCTATGAGCAAACATTGGTGGAGTATAATGATAAAGTGCGTCTATTCGCAAAACATACATTCTGAGAGCAAAGGGCAGCCTTAGGGTTAGCTGTAGAAGTTGATTGCGGGGGATGGAAGAACTATTTTTTTGGAAGGGAGGTGTCACTATTACTTTGAGCTTGGGGGTGATGGGAAGGAAGGAAAGCAGAGGCACCCGCCCCTGCCTCTTTCCATACCTGGCTTCCATAAAAGCGGTTTAGTATAGCTGGGAGTATTTGGGGTGCTTTACTTGGAAAGGAGGGGTGCACTGAGTGTGAACAGGACCCAGGGAACCACGTGTGATCTCCTTAGCTAAGAGTGCATTTGTCTTTGCAAATGCAGAACAGGTCTTTACAATGTGATTGCACTTACAAAGGTAATGACATTGTACATGAATTGAATTCTCCTATTTATCTTTAAAAGACAGCAGAATATAGACATTCTATTAGCACTCCCCAAGGTAAGAGGTCCTCAGCCCTCTTATCTTGTTGTGTGCATCTTTTCAGATGCCACGGCAATGTTAATCATTTTACCTGAGTAATTCTTCCATTTCTTGTTACCTGGGGGATTGTTAATGGCCGAGACTACTTCTCAGACTCTTTGCTCCCGCTCAATCAAGCCGTGGAGGCGCCAGTTTACTTTTATTGATCAGCGGGTTCCTGACAGCCTTTGCCACAAGGAAGCAGCATCATCCTTTTTTTAACTTAAAGGAGAACAGATCGCCTTAAAGTTTACAGCTAAAAGCTTCTAAGCAGAGCATGCAAACATTTTAGTATGCTGCTAATTGTTCTGTTTAAATAGTTCAAGCAATATTTTAGAAAGCTGCCAAACGCCGAACTCATATCCCGTGATCAGATAGCAAACCCATTTCAAATGCCTTTTTAGGCCATTTAATTAGACCAAGATGCACTTCATTCCCACTCGCTGACATCAAAGGTAAATAACTGTGATAAATCAAATGGAGCCCTTCTCTTTACGGAGCGCGTGAGGTGCGCCCGCGTCGCCTGCCATGTTGTCACTCTCCTCCAGAAGGGTCTGCAGAAAACCAGGAGGGCCGCGGGGCTCCCTCGAGCCACAACTCTGCTGTTCACCCGCACCTCTAAACGACCAAATTAAATGATATTCATTGCAGATGCTTCGATTTTCTCCTACATTTTCTGGGCTGAATTGCATCCTAATGTGAGAGAGTGAAACGACCCCCACGCGGAAAGCGGATCAATCTCTCCGCGCCCTCCGCTTGGTCTCAGATGCACGTTTAGGGGGTCTCAACCTCACTCCCGAAATAATTCCTTTCTGTAGGAGGAAGCTGTCTTCTTCTTCCCCTGCCAAGGTAAAGGCTGCTAAACTTGCTCCTTTTGGAAAGAGAAATATTTTTTTTAAAAGCAGCTGGGTTGCTCTCTGCAAGAAGATGACAGTTTTGAGAAAACCTATTATGTGTTCAAATGCCTTTTTCCCTTTTCCTGTTTAATGGTTTTTAAAGGGCAAAAGTGAGTCTCATTTTAAGCACACAGACTCGGCCAGCGTCGCTGGGCTAATTGTCTTTGCTCACCCAAGATTCCCAAATATCCGAGACGACTCACTCTGAAGGGAGGTTAACTCTTCCAAGAATTGTGAATTCAGAAGCCGGTCCCCTCCACCCACAATCTGTGATGAAAAAAACACCCCAACTTGTTCGGCGAAGTGCTTTTTATTCTTCCCGCCAGTGACCTTAATTAAGAGACTCAGAACGGGGCGGGGAGGAGTCCCCTCTGTCCCCAGGGCGCCTTCAGTCCAGAAGGCAAGCCGAGTTTGATAGCCCCAGCCACGCTGGCCTCCCGCTTCTCAGCACTGGCACACGCCAGCCACTGTCGCCACCACCGCCCGAGCGAAGCTGGCAGCCCCCTAGGACCGAGGCCCCGCAGGAAGGCTGGGGCGCCCAGCACACCGGCGCCGGCTCCAGCTGCCAGCGACCTATGTGTACTGCGCGCCAGCTCCGCAGCTCCTGCTGGACTCGGGGCTCTCCCGGCTTGGCGCGGCGCGGCGCGGCGCGGCGGCGTCCACTCCACCAGCTCTTCTTAAACGTACAGTTTATTTATAGGGAGCTAAATTCTCCAACGGGGTGGGGTGAGGGGCAACGAAATGTGTCCAGCCCTCTCGGCGGCTCACTCCCTGCGCCACAGATCTCATTTTATTAACAAGGAACAGACAAGAGCGAACCGAACCGGGTCAGGGGCCCTGCTTGGGCCGGGGGTGGACGGGGAGAGTGGTGCTGCGTCTGCCGGGGAAGGAGGGATAGGGGTGACGGTCCAGGAGGATGGCTGCCGTGGTTCGTAGCTGAAGTGAAGAGTCACCGGCCAAGAGCCGGATGAATGACCACCTCTGGGGCGCTTTCTCCTTTCCGTTCTTCCTTCCACCACCCGAGAAGAAGAGAGAAAGACAGAGAAACTGACTGACAAACCCAGGGCGAAGAGACAAAGGGAGGGGGGAGGAGGAGAAAAAGAATATGAATATGAATATTATATTCAAGATATGAAGATATGTGAGGGAGATAAACACGCCGAGAGAATCAAATCCTGCAATCTCTACAAACATGAGAGGCGCGCAGGTCCTGGGGAGGCTCAGTTGCAGCGCCAGCACGCCCCTCTCCTTGCTCCATCCTGCCTTCTTGCCCCCGCTGGGCCTGCCCGCCTGGCCTCCCCTGACTCCTGCTGCGGCTCCGCGGGCTGGGGTACCACTTGGTCCCGCCAGTGTGTAAGTTTCCGGCTGGCCCCGCCCCGCCCCCTCCCGCGCTTTAGCCCCGCCCCAAGCCCGGAGCCCGCTGGGCTGCGCGCTGATTGGCTAACGCCTGGCGTAGCCGGGCTCGGCAGCTCGGGCTTTCTCCGGCTCTCTCCAGACTCCACGGCCAGTAGTTTGCGGCATCGGCAGGAGCAGCAGCAGCAGTAGCGGCGGCGGCGGGCGCAGTGGGTAGACGGACGAGCGGGCACAGACGGTAGCACGACTCCCGCGCGCCATGCCCCGGTTGCCCGGGGGACACTGGCACCCGCGTCCCTAGCCTGGCGCGGGCCCTTGGCGCGTTACGCTCCGCGGCGTTCCGGCTGAGCGGATTTATCGGCGATCCGAAACCTCCCAGCCCTGCTCACTCACACTCCCCACTCACACTCCCCACACCACACACTCACTCTTCCTTTCTCTCACACATTCACCCACAGCCCGAGACAGAAAGAGACAGCGAGATAGACCTCCCGAGTGCTCGAGCGCCCGGGAGGGAGTGAGCCCAACGCAGCGCGGCCAGAGCTTCTCCAGGAGGATGGAATCAAGACGCTCCCGCAAGTAAACTTTGGCGGCGACATAACCGTCGACCGTGGCAGCTGCTGAGGCGGACCCCAGCGACATGCAACTGAGCTAGGAGGGCTTCCTACCGCGGCGGCGGCGGCGGCGGCGGCGGCACTCGGAGCGACACCCCAGCCCAGACTGAGGGAGGAGGAGAAGCCCCTGGTACCTGCGGCGTCGGCCCCGCCTCTCCTGGCCGGTACTGTTGTCGCTTTGCCTCCCCTCCTCCCCGTTCCCCGCCCCCCGGGCCATTGGAAAGACCCGGACTTCTATTTTCTTGGACAAATTGCCATCGGCCCGCTTTCACAAACTTGACGTGGAGGCTCGGGCTGCGTTGGTAACTGTGATTTTCGAGACGAAAACGCCCGCAGTCCAACTGCTCTGTGGGGGTGGCTCCGTGCCCACCTCCGATCCTGGACACACGCGCCCCTCAAGCCTTCTGAAGCCAACCACAGTGCAAGGGAGAGCGCTCTCGTTTTGGCAGCCTCTCTCCCCTCCCCCTTCTTCTGCCGGCCCGGGGAGAGCCATCCCGCTCAGCCGGATACTCTGGCGGCTGCGTCGCTTGACAGCAACTCAAACTCCCTCCTGCGACCCCCCTTTCTCCCCAACAGGCCTCGAAAAGGCCAGCGTGACCCCCCCGGACCCAGGAGGGCGCGTTCCAGGCGGGTCCTGTCTCCGCAGTGATCCAGGAGCACTGGGGGGAGGTCCTTGCGCATGCCAGGTGCACAGACTACGCGATAGCCAGCCCCAGTGCAGGTGCGCCGCGGCGGGCCGGGCGGTGCCTGAGAGGCTGTACCCTCACTGCACTCCCCGCCTTCGCCTCAAGCGCGGTCAGGACTCAGCAGCGCGTCAACCCGGCCGCTCAGACGGCGTCCGACCCGCAGCCCTGCGCCGCTGCGGCCAGTCGAGCCCGGCTAACTTTGAAGGGGGAAAACTGAGTAGCCGGGCTGGAGGGAGGGGGCTCGGGGCCGCGCGGCGCTCCCTCGGCCCCCCGGATCCCCCGGGCCCCCCGCGAGCCCCCGCCCGGTCCGCCGCAACCTCAGCATTGGAGCCGGCGCGGGTGTCCCCCCCGCGCCGCCGGGCCGCCCTGGGCGGGACTCCTCCCGCGGCCTCCGGGGCCCCGGGGCGCGCGCAACAGGCGGCCCGAGTCGGCGGGAAGCTGGAGCGCCGGCGGCGTCGGCCTCGGAGGGGTGTGGAGAGGCGAGGCCAGGCAGAGCCCCGCGCAGCCATGGAGTCGCTCCTGCTGCCGGTGCTGCTGCTGTTGGCTGTACTGTGGACACAGGCGGCCGCCCTCATTAACCTCAAGTACTCGGTAGAAGAGGAGCAGCGCGCCGGGACGGTGATCGCCAACGTGGCAAAGGACGCCCGCGAGGCGGGCTTCGCACTGGACCCACGGCAGGCCTCTGCCTTTCGTGTGGTGTCCAACTCCGCTCCGCACCTGGTGGACATCAACCCCAGCTCGGGCCTGTTGGTCACCAAGCAGAAGATCGACCGTGACATGTTGTGCCGCCAGAGCCCCAAATGCATCATCTCGCTCGAGGTCATGTCCAGCTCAATGGAGATCTGCGTGATTAAGGTGGAGATCAAGGACCTGAATGACAACGCGCCCAGCTTCCCGGCGGCACAGATTGAGCTGGAGATCTCAGAGGCGGCCAGCCCCGGGACGCGCATCCCGCTGGACAGCGCCTATGACCCGGACTCGGGCAGCTTCGGCGTGCAGACGTACGAGCTCACGCCTAACGAGCTATTTGGCCTGGAGATCAAGACGCGCGGCGACGGCTCACGCTTTGCGGAACTCGTGGTGGAGAAGAGTCTGGACCGGGAGACGCAGTCGCACTACAGCTTTCGCATCACTGCGCTCGACGGCGGCGACCCGCCGCACCTGGGCACTGTTGGCCTCAGCATCAAGGTGACCGACTCCAATGACAACAACCCTGTGTTTGGCGAGTCCACCTATTCAGTGACCGTGCCAGAGAACTCACCTCCCAACACGCCTGTCATCCGTCTCAACGCCAGTGACCCAGACGAAGGCACCAATGGCCAGGTGGTCTACTCCTTCTATGGCTACGTCAACGACCGCACTCGAGAACTCTTCCAGATCGACCCGCACAGCGGCCTGGTCACGGTCACTGGTGCCCTAGACTATGAAGAGGGCCATGTGTACGAACTGGATGTGCAGGCCAAGGACCTGGGGCCCAACTCCATCCCGGCACACTGCAAGGTCACCGTCAGCGTTCTGGACACCAATGACAACCCGCCCGTCATCAACCTGCTGTCGGTCAACAGCGAGCTGGTGGAGGTGAGCGAGAGCGCCCCCCCGGGCTACGTGATTGCACTGGTGCGGGTGTCTGATCGAGACTCCGGCCTCAATGGGCGCGTGCAGTGCCGTTTGCTGGGCAACGTGCCCTTTCGGCTGCAGGAGTATGAAAGCTTCTCCACTATCCTGGTGGACGGACGGCTGGACCGCGAGCAGCACGACCAGTACAATCTCACGATCCAGGCGCGCGACGGCGGCGTGCCCATGCTGCAGAGTTCCAAGTCCTTTACCGTGCGCATCACCGACGAGAACGACAACCACCCGCACTTCTCCAAGCCCTACTACCAGGTCATTGTGCAGGAGAACAACACTCCCGGTGCCTATCTGCTCTCTGTGTCGGCCCGAGACCCCGACCTGGGTCTCAATGGCAGTGTTTCCTACCAGATTGTGCCGTCGCAGGTGCGGGACATGCCTGTCTTCACCTATGTCTCCATCAACCCCAACTCGGGTGACATCTATGCACTGCGATCCTTCAACCACGAGCAGACCAAGGCATTTGAATTCAAGGTGCTGGCCAAGGACGGCGGCCTGCCCTCGCTGCAGAGCAACGCCACTGTTCGGGTCATCATCCTCGACGTCAATGACAATACCCCAGTCATCACTGCCCCACCCCTGATCAACGGCACCGCTGAAGTCTACATACCCCGCAACTCGGGCATAGGCTACCTGGTGACCGTTGTCAAAGCAGACGACTACGATGAGGGCGAAAATGGCCGGGTCACCTATGACATGACAGAGGGCGACCGCGGCTTCTTTGAAATAGACCAGGTCAATGGCGAGGTCAGAACCACTCGAACCTTCAGCGAGAGCGCCAAAGCTTCCTACGAGCTTATTGTGGTGGCCCACGACCATGGCAAGACGTCTCTCTCCGCCTCTGCGCTCGTCCTAATCTACCTATCCCCTGCTCTCGACGCCCAAGAGTCGATGGGCTCGGTGAACTTGTCCTTGATTTTCATTATCGCCCTGGGCTCCATTGCTGGCATCCTCTTTGTCACTATGATCTTTGTGGCGATCAAGTGCAAGAGAGACAACAAAGAAATCCGGACCTACAACTGCAGGTAGAGCCAACTTTTCTTTCTTTCCTTCTTTGTCTTGGGTGAATAATGTGTATCTGTGTCTCTGTGTGAAAATCCCAGTGCTTTTGTTTCCTATTTAAATGCATGCACCCTACTTACAGCGCTTCTTTTTGGAGGGAGGGGGGAGTTTATGTCAGCCCAAATTGATCAATTCTTTTGAACTGACAGTTTTCTGGAAGACAATCATTTACTGTTCGAATGGATTCTGCCACATAATGATGATGAGCAGAAAAGCAATTATCATTTTAAAATTTGCACAGCTGTCTCCGTGGAGTTATGGCAGAAAAAAATTAATATGAGAGAGAGAGAAAGACTGATTGATTTTTTAGCAGAACCTTGAAGTACCACAACTTGATTTGGGGGCTCTAGTGTTTTGGGGACAGGTACTGAAAGGAAAGGGAGTACTGGCAGCTGCCCTGTCCTGTTGTAGAGAGAAACTCTGAAGAAAACCTGTGAGTGGGAGTCTAAGGTAGGAAACAGAGTTGGGGGAAGAGAGAACAGGAGTGTGTGGGGAAGCAGGTGATTAGAGTTTTTTAGTGTGTTCTTGGCTTATTTTGTATCCAGTCCCCAAACATCTGGCTATGTGAAGTGAAATTCTACCAGTCATCTATATGTTTTCAAATATCTGGTTATTGGGTAGAGACCAAACATCCCAATGAGGAACAGGACTTTTGCATCCAGATGTTTCACTAAAAGTAGCAATCTTCTGGAGTTGATGGTTCTTTCCTCTAATGTGGAACTCTGCTGTGGCCCTAAGAGCTGGTCCTTACCAGTGGATGTCACTATGGGCTATGGTGTTACAGTTTCCCTTGAAATGTGTGCAGAATATGTGTGTGGTATGCCTGAGAGAGAGGGAGGTGGGGGAAGGAGGGAGGGAGGGAGGGAGATAGAGAGAGAGAGAGAGGGAGGGAGGGGGAATAGAAATGTGGAAACTGGAATGACACGTAGTAATTAAAAAAAAATATTTCCTGATAAGCACTTTGGAGGGTCTTGCTGAAGCCCTTCCTTACAATATCCAATTTAGGATAATACATGTAATTTTTTTTCAGCAGTGTCTCATTGAAACGGTTGAAAAAAAAAAGTTGTTTCTTTAGTTTGCTGAACATGAATGATGCTGCTATTTCCAACCAAGGTGTGTGTGTGCTTTCAACACACCTACACATCCAGTGTGTCTTTTGTGCCATCTGTGCTTGCATGTTAATCAGTCAAAATATGTTCCTGTAGGTCCGATTTGTATTTGACATCAACTGAAATGCACACTTCTGTGAATCAGAGCCCCCTGAATATGTAACAGCCATGCAATTATTGTTTCCCTTTTACTATTCTCTGCGTTACACAAGTTAGTAGACAAATGCTAACCACACATGAATATCAATCAGGTGCCATAAAAGAGCAGCTGCAATGCCTCATAAATGCTTTAATCCTGTTGCTAGTGAAATGGCCATGACTTTTCTTTCCTTCAGCTCCGAGTCATTTCAGATGGGAGAAATGGAAATTAATATTACTCTTACCTTTGAAACCTGTGACTGCCAGTGGCAATTTTTATAGGAGAAAAATGAGGGGTCTATAAAATTTTATTTATATGGAGATAATGATAGAGGGGACTCTTTTAAGCCATTTCCTCAGCCTAAAGTAAATGCATAAGACCCTTTCCTTGACGAAAAGAAATCAGGTTGAAATAAAGATATTGAAGGCTTTGCCACCTCTTGGTGATGTATGACTCAAAGTGAGAGCTCTTTCTGAGAGCTTAACAGGGAGATCATTAAACAGGGAGGAGAGCATTTGAAATGAAAACAAAAAAAAAACAAAAAAAGTGAATCTCAGCGCTCTTCAACTTCACTCATATGTGTATTTTGTAAAGAGCTCTGTTTCCTGCTCTGGTTTGGGATTAATGAAGTACAGTTTAATTAAATAATTGCTCGATACAGAAAGGGCTGTGCAATTAATGCCTCAGCTGAATAATTGGACGGGGCATTGCCAAACTTACCCATCGTGGGTAAACAAAATGATGAGAACTTCCCATTGATTCTAAACGATTAGAAAAGAAAATCAACCCCAGTCCTGTGGTCTTTGGGATTTTATCTGCTCCCAAGCCCCAATAGCATCAGATTGCCCTCACTGCAGGTCTGCCTGAGCACAGAGCGAAAGGGTGAGGGGAACGCAACTGCTCAGCTCTAGGAAGATCCCTGGGACAGAGCAAGAATGTGCCTCTGGAGATATGCAATCTCCTGGTCTGCTCACTTTTTAGAAACCTAAAGTTTAAGAGCTTGTCTTTCTGTGTATTAAGCAGAGGTTTCTTGTTCTCAGCCTCTGCAGAGCCTCTTCCTGAAATGCATTCATTTATGATACTTGCGAGATGATCTGCACTTGCTGTTTGAATTGGGCTCCCTTTCTGTATTCAGACAATTAGCTTTGTCGAGGGAGAATACAGGCACAGTCTTTCCCTTGTAAAGATCAACCTGTGTTATTTATTAACCCAATTGTTTTGCTGATTATTGCTGAGAAATGGAATTTCCAGACAATAAGCTGAATCATTATGTGCAAAGTAATAAATGACTTTGAGAATCTGGCTACATTTAAATGTATTTCTTTTGACAAGTCTCTTAATGCTTGGTGTCTTTGGTGCACGTTGCTGGGTCTGTGTCATTGTTAATTAAATTGAGCTCTTTATGTTCCAGCACAGCTGCTTGTAGGTACACCTGAATGGAGAAGGATGCTGAATGCACTAACCTTTAAATTCCTTTGCAGTAATTGTTTAACCATCACTTGTCTCCTTGGCTGTTTTAAAAAAGGGCAAAACAGCAAGTGTCTGCATTGCATCTTGGTTTCTCCCATTAGCGAGGAGCAAGACAAAAAGGCTGAGGAGAAAGTGAGCCTAAGGGGAAAGAGGTAAAAAGTCTTTTCCCCTCGTTCAAATGTGTTTGGCTATCAGATTTCTTGAGGAGAGGTGGGGGGTGGAGTGGGGAGTAGAAGGGAGCAGGGCTAGGGCCGGGGAAGGAGGGTGTGGAGGAGAGGAGCTGAGGCTTTGTCAAAGGACAGGGTCCGATTTGCTCCAGTTCAAGACTGATCAGTTCAATCACCAAGGAACCTGATTGAGGGTGTTCGTCACATGGCAATTGCTTGGAGGAACTGGAAAGGGGATTATTTTTTATTTCTTTCTATCTCCGCTTCTGTTTAAATTAGGACTAGCTTCTTATTTCACCCAGGAGTTCCTTTGGCTTCCAAAAAAGCTCCAGATTTGAGCATTTTCATGCTTTCTCTCCCATTGGCTCAACTTTCCCCGTCCCCACACCCTTGTTAAATGGCCACTCACAATGAGAAATTCCAAATCTAAAGTATAGAAACTTTGGGGGGGGGGATGTAGTGGGAGGTTACTATGTTTAATATAAAAACTTTACAGCCCTCAGCTTGTTTTCACATGTAGAAAGCACAGGGAGAAACCTGATGATGTAATGCACCAGAATAAGAAGCTGGAGCGGAGATGGGGTGCAACCCTCTGGGGTGCTTAATGTTTACTAATCGATGCATGGTTTGGGAGGGCGTTAGCGATACATGCTGCCTTTTCTGTCACATAGAATCGCTGAGTACTCCTATGGGCATCAAAAGAAATCAAGCAAGAAGAAAAAAATCAATAAGAATGACATCCGCCTGGTACCCCGGGATGTGGAGGAGACAGACAAGATGAACGTTGTCAGTTGCTCCTCCCTGACCTCGTCCCTCAACTATTTCGACTACCACCAGCAGACCCTTCCTCTGGGCTGCCGCCGCTCTGAGAGCACTTTCTTGAATGTGGAAAACCAGAATACCCGCAATACCAGCGCCAACCACATCTACCATCACTCTTTCAACAGCCAGGGCCCCCAGCAACCAGACCTGATCATCAACGGTGTGCCTCTGCCCGAGGTGAGTGCAGCTAAGCGGCTCTGTGAGGTCCTCCCAGGCCTCTTTCCCATGCTGCTCGCTGGACCCCATCAGCCTCCATGGTGGCACATTCCCTGGCAGGGGTGGGAGAACTTCTCTGCCTAAGCCCATTTCCGAAGTCAGGGTTTGCTACCAGTGCTTCTTGGGGCAGAGGGTAACCCAACATATTGAGCCTTTGTAGGGGTGGATGTTGGGAGTGAGAGCTCAAGGTCTGAGCCTTTGAAATACCTGTGTGGTATTTTGGCGTAATACGAATTGTACCACCTGTTGCAAATACAGTACGCTTGCCAGCCTGTTGTACCAGTACGACGGTTAAAGTGGCTAAGAATCAACAAGTAGTCTTAAAGATAGATGAGCCCTAGAATGCTCGGGGACCAGTTTCCTAGTGTGAGAGTGATTCAGCCTCCTGTAGCCCCCTTTTGCTTTTTCTTTGGTCATATACGTGCTTTGCTGAGAATATGGATGGGCCGGTTAAAGGGAGACAAACAAAAATATAAAAAAGCCACATTGCTATTTCTTAATAGCTCTTATGGTGACATTTGACAAATGAGGAGGTTGAAACTGTCACTAATAATGAAAATTTCAGGAATTAACTATGAGTTAGCTCTGTTTCTCTTTACTAGGAATGAATGTTTTCAAATGGAAGCACTTTTTTTTTAGACACTACGTGGTCCGGTGTTTGCTGTCTATTGAAATATTTCAGGGTAGTAGGGTAGTAATGTGGATGATGGTAGGTTGGTGGCTGGGTGGAAGGCTATAAATAACAGCTCTTAAGTTAATTTCATTTTTCCTTGAATTGCTTAAGTCCCTCTTTGGTTGGAAATTTAATGCACTGGGAGGCATATGCCCTCTTCCAGGCCACTAATGAAAGGAATATTACATACTTGGAGAGCACTTCACAACCATTGTCTTCTTTGATCCTTACAGTCAGGTGTCTTAATAGGTTGCCCTTCAGTAGATGATGAATGGAGGTCCAGAGATGCTAAGGGACTTGTTCAGACTCACAGGGCAGGGATATCAAGAGAGAGAGAGAGGAAGGACTAGATTGCAGGGCTCTATAACTCTGGCGAGTGCTGTTTCAGTGACACTTCCCTGCCTCAGAAATAATTCAGCCTGACATACCTGGGCTGGGATGCATATAAAATGGCCTGATAGTATTTATATCAATTTCATAGGGCAAAGGGTTTTAGGACCACTTTTATCGACTGCTCCTCCTAGTTCTTGAAAAATATTTCTCATCAGAATTAATGGGGCCAAAAAAGCAGTGCTTTTCATGAGAAACTGATGATTTTCTTCTAGCAACAGAGACACCAATATTGTGAATCTATAAATCTATAAATAAGGATTTATTGAAAATCCAGTATTATGCTAGGTAGGCTCAGTTATAATTATGAATGTCAGTGGATACTACTAGGGACTAGACCATAGACTTTCTGGAGGACTACTCATGGACCACCAAGAGTTCAACAATGGAGAGGGAGAGGTAGTGCTATGTAGTGGAATCAGATAGACCATGATTTTGAATCTGGGGGGCATGTCTTGCAATGGTATCCCTCTGAATCTCTGTTTCCTCATCTACAAAATGGGTACATCTGTCATGCAAGGTTGGTCCAAGTAATAATATGACATTATATAATGTAAGGGGTCTGACACATAGGTACCCCCTGAATCGTAGGTCTCTTCACCAGACAATTGGAGAGTGACTATTGTAATGGCCTGCATACCTGAGTATAACTCCCTAGGTACTTATAACCAAAGAGGAATTTAGGCTGGTTTTGTATAGAAAAGATCTACAAAGTGGTGCGGTTAGCGTATTCATACTGGACTTTTTTTTTTTTTTTCATACTGGACTTTTAAACAATGGAGGTAAAAAATGCCAAGGTTTTGGGTTAGGTGCTGACTGCTTCTGCCTGTGGAGATGGACAAAAGAATTGAATCCTGAGGGCTTGGTGACTATGCAATCAATTCAAAGTAGTAGAGGAACATAAGCCCTGGTGTCTATGGGATGTTTTGAGGGGGCTAGAGATATATGACTATGTCTGCATGGTTTACTTGAGATCTTGGTGTTCTTTCTGAGATTCTCCTGTGGACAAAATGAAACAAAGTATTGCTTCAGTTATTTAGAAAAGCCATTGAAAGTCTGAATTCTGATCCTATCTCTGACCCACAAAGCAAGATATTCTCTTATTTAACAAAGTCATGCAGACCTAGCATCTAGGGCTAGTCAGGGCCAAGACAGCATATATTAGGCACGGTGAGGTTGTGTATTTCTAATATGCAGTCCTGGAGAGTTCAACTGACAAACCCATTCAGAAAGGAGAGAGACCCACTCACAGCAGAGCATGAATCAGGCCATTTAAACCTGCATCTGTCACAAAGTCCTGCATGGGGAAAATGACACTTCTTTTCTTCCCATACCAGAGGCCCTTGAACATGGACTAGGTAGAATACTTAGGTACAGTGAAATCTGTAGAGGAGTAGGGATGATTGATTCATACATTCAACTAATATTTGTTGTGTGTCTATTCTTTGTAAGGTTCTGTTGTAGGCTCTGGTGTTAGAGAAATGAAAAAGATGTCCTCTGATCTCAAAGAATGCACATTCTAATGGGGGAGATAAGCAAATAGGTGATTTGCAGTATGGAGTGATAAATGCTACTATCAGGTACAATGGGATAGTCTCCATTACTAGGATAATAATATCATAATGTATTTCCTACCTTTTCTTTATATTTTTCCTAATTAATTAATTAATCTGTCTAAGAAACCAACAATTATTAAGCAATTATAGCACAGAGTGTTAAGTGATACCATGTGATACATATAAGATTCTGTGGAAATTTCTGTATTAAATCTTACTATGTCATGTACATTTTTCTCTATATTATTTCATTAAACCATTTTTTATTTGTTCATTAACTCAACCCAGGAGCATTTATTGCACACTTAGAACATGCCAGACACTGTATAACTTGCTGAGGATACAAAAATAAAACACTTGATCCTTGACTCCAGGGAGCTTACAGGGAGACAGACAAGTAAACAGGTCATTTCAGTTCAGGAGAACATCTCTTTACTGAGCACATGTTACATTCTTCCTCACCAGACTGGGACCAAAGGTCACTACGCATTAGGTTCCTTTGCTGGGCTACCTTGTGGACAAACTCACTCCCTTCATTAGCTGCAGTGTCGGTTACAGGGCTTACTGGCAATGGCATTACAGAGGAGTGAGAACTGCTTCCCTCACAGCGCTGCATCACACTTTGAAGTTTATCACCATGGCATTAAATCAAATCACTAAACATTGTTTGAGTGTCCACTGTGTGCTCAGCTGTGTGGCAGGTACCATGGGGATCCCAAATAAATATAAGATGTAGCATCTGCCTTCAGAGTTCATAGGCTGGTTGGGGAGCTAAGATCACCCACATGATTTCTCTGTAAGCAACACAAAAGGGTTTCTAACTTTGAGCCACCTTGCAGCCTGCTTAGTACTCTCCTGCTTCTCCTTCCCTGGCAGCGCAGCCATCATTTATATGTAGATTTACTGTTGAGTTCTCAAGTTTGGTGCTGATGTGAGGGTAACTTTTGCATCAGTGTGCAGACCTAGCCACATTTGAACATTGTTGGCTCTAGAAACTGAAGGGAACGTGACTTTAAAGGCAGTTAGGTAGGAAAAGGCAAAGGGAATGGAGCACCGAAACGTTCAATATTAAAAAACTCAAATTAAAAAATGCCTCACCAAAGAGACTGGATGTTTGACCATTTCACCCCTCCTGAAGGCAGGAAGAGGTCCCACCCAAGTCTCTATTACCAGCAGAAGAAATGAGTTGCATTGGAACTCAGCCTTTAGAATTATGGAGACCATCTTGCCTGGAATTCTCTGTCTTCATTTACCTGTCCTCTGATGTTGGTCAGGAGATCAGCTGTGTGGATTTTGTGGTTTTGTACACAAATTTGAGGAGGGAACGTGGAGGATGCTTTTGCTGTTTACAGAAGACTTTTGTAGAATTAGTGATGTCAGGTATCTCTTAAATATTTTAAATTGAAGGTGAGGTTTGCATTCTTTGGCATCCTGGTTTATTTAGTCCATAGACTTAGTGTATATGTAAGTGAATGTGTGTGTGTGCACATGCATATGGGTGTATGGGGTGGGGGGAGAGTGAAGAGAGGGGAAAGGAGGTTGAAAAAATAGATAATGGAGAAGAAAGTAAGTAGTTTTGTCAGTTTGCTAAGATTTTTCTAAACTTAGTCCAGTTTTTTTAGAGACTCCTCAGTATGGCAAATAATTTTTCTTCCAATCTTATGGAATGATGGCATGCCTCCTAGGTGTCTCTGTATGCTACAAAGTATTACTCCTTTGTACATCAGCATTCCTGCATTACCCTTTTTGTCACCCAGGCCATGGTCATTGTTAAAGGAAGAAAATGAAACTCATTTCTTCTGCTGGTAATGGAGACTTGGGTGGGACCTCTTCCTGCCTTCAGGAGGGGTGAAATGGCCAAACATCCAGTCTCTTTGGTGAGATATTTTTTTAATTTGAGTTTTTAAATATTGAATGTTTCAGAGCTGACAATTCTAAGAGAGTGATAGTGGGCAAGAGCTTCCAGAATTCTAGTCATAGGGTGCATAGGGATTTAATTTTGGTTTCAAACTCCATCTTGAGCTCTCTCTTTTTATTTTTCCTTCTTTCACTAGCAAACTGTAACATCTTTGATATAAGACATCCTCAGGGTGTGTGCGTGGTCTGCTATGGTCACTCACAGAGCACTTTCATAAGTAGCAGCGCGGTAGCAGTGGATGAGTTTGCAGGACAAGGATGTATGTGGCAGACCAAATTGAATGCTTCCAATTATCCTACCGAAAGTCTCAGTGCGTGTTATCTTAGTGCAAATAATGAAACTAAAACATCAGTTAGGCTTTGAAGAAAAATAAGAAAGAAATAGCATGCTTTGGTCCCTAAAAAGAGTTTTAAAAGTTAGGGATTTGCAGTGAACTGAGTGAAACTCTGAGCTAAGGAGCTAGAAAAGCAGCCACAAACAAACCTATCAGGTGTCAGATTCAGAAGTCACTAGAAAATTAATAGGTACAATGAGGCTGGTTAGGATAGCAAGGTAATGACACAAATCACCCCCTCCAATTAAAACAAACCAACAAACGCTTCAGCAAGCAATTTTATTGTACTTTCCTTGTTTTGACAGGGTCTTGGAACCATCTGAGTCTTATCCCTAAGGGTCAAAAGTACCCCTCAGGCTGCAGAAGGAAGCAATGGAAAACAGTGCAGCCCACATCTTTTCAAGGCTCACTCCAGTTTTCTTAAAAATCAAAGGCTCCACTTTTACTGAGAGACAGTCTAGGGCCACCCATTGCCTACATTGCATCTTATTGGCCCGTTTCACATCTAGTCTAAGCAGTGCGTTTCCCATGGGGATCCGCTTGCAAGATGTGTTCCAGAATAAACTGTTCCTCTGTCATCTCCATGCAACTGCTGCAGAACTGAGTTAGTTTACATTAGTATTTGCTAATTTATTATTATCATTCCTTATTGGCAGTTAACTGGTTACCTTAGAGATCACCTCTCTCCCCATACACCTTCACTAAAGTTGAGCTCAGCCAGAGAGCTTGCTAATGATCCTGAGATTTCTCTCCCTAGCGGACTGGAGGCAGGACATTTTCCGTAGAGGGTTCTGAGGCTTTGGAATTCCTCTTATCAGAGGACCACTTGTTTTGGATCCCAGTAACCCTACCTGGTTTTTCTCTGTCAGTCAGATTTATAAGGTGGGAGGAGCTGCAGACCTCTCCTCCCCTAACCTTGCCCTAGTTTTGGCTGTGGCTTTGGTATACCATGCCCTGAGGCTGAAGCAGTGGGGTTGGGGGATTGCTTGTTTGGAATTGGAAGACTGAAAGAGAATGAAGTCACCTCCTGGCAAAGCTGGAGTCTTTCAATTATGGTGCTGCAGTGGATCTGAGGTGTCTGCTTGGAGTTTGAGATGTTGACCCCTCTGCATGTGTATCTCAGCTTCTAGGGCTTAGGGGAGGCCAAGCCTGGCTGGATCAAGTGTCTCAGATGTGGGTAAATGAAGCCATTTGTACAAGAGGCCTGTGTATAAGAGGCGGGAGGCTGGCTCTGGAGCAGCCATTTTCCCCCACTGAGAGGAGGCTTGATTTCTTGATGTGTGACTGGCTGGCCTTTAATGTGAGCCTCATTTACTTCGAACGATTGATAGGCTTGAAGTGAAAGTCCCAGAGGATCAGTTGTTTGTAGAGGGAAATGCTCTTCAAGTTACATTTCCTCTTTGGCTGTTGTGTAGTTAGGAGTGGTTTTTGTATGGGCTGCATGGCGAGGGTCACTCTGCTTCCAGTGGGTGTACCCAGGCTGCTAGTGCCTTCCTATGTCCCCCCAGGGAACCAGGAGGAAAGTACTGCAGCCTGAAACTGGAGAACAGCTCTGCCAGCTCTAGGAACTTGGGCTCCCATGAGGAAACCTCATTTGCCATCATTCAGCAGCATTCAGGATTTTGCTTCAGGATACTGGTTAGGACCACACAGCGCCACAGCACTCCTGGAAGAGGTGTCAGAAGGAACCAGTATTTCTACTCTATAATCATGAAAATGGAGTTGCAGAGAAGGCAGATGAGTCGCCCAGGCACACATCATTTGGGGCCAAACTGGGTCCCTTTGGATCGATAGCAGTTCCTCTGTTGCAGTTTCCAAGTGCTTGCTGTCACGTAACAGAAAACTTGATTGGATTCCACAAGAAGACCTGTGGCTATACCTTTGGCCGGTAGTTGTGTTCCTGAAAAGTTGTGCAGCAGGAAAGTGTTTGTTTTGTAAATTAGACCCCATGTTAACCACAGTGGTGGCATTCGTATAGAAACACAGTGGTGGATTCTTTCATAAAGAAAGGAGCCTTTGTGTAATGTGAATAATCAACTCCTTACCGATTTCCTTTGTAAGTCTGGATTTTTCACATATCTTGTTTGCTTAAAGTGCAATTCCTCACATTGGCAAGTTTTACAAAGCCTTTGAAAGGTGGGCCAATTCATTATTCCCTTGACTTCTCACTGTTTAGCCTTCCTGGTTGAATCTCACTTAATTAAAAAATGTAATTATGTAATATCTAAAATACATGGTGTCCAGAGAAGACACATAATATCTTCCAGATTTAACAAATGTTAACATTTCATATTTGCTCCAGATTTTAAAAAATTAAAGGTTACAGCTATCCTCTTCCCATCCTATTCCTCTCCCTCTATCCATTCTTTGTAAGTCTGTAGCTGGAAGAACAGAAACCCATCAGGAATGTTTTTGGTGCGTTTTGTCTTAGCCTCGTGAGCTCGCTTCTGAAAGAGATGGCTCTCATTTTGCAGCCCCAGGTCCTAAAAGCTCCCCAAGTCAGTATGGGTTTCCTGGATTGAGTAGAGCCTGCGAATTACTTTGGAAAATGAAAAGGCTCTCTTAAACTTGCTTTAAATTCAGCCTTTGGTAGTATATAAAGATGTTAAAAAAAATTCAGCCTTTGGGGAGGGAGAAAATTATTTTTTGGAAAGAAAATAAATGAGAGTGAGAGTCAGACAGATTGACAGACAGACAGGAGTCAGGGGCAGCTATCTTGAGTTTTGAGCAGACCATTTGGGATTGAAGCAGGCAAGAAGCTTGGTGTGAAGCCTGCATTCTCCTTGAGCTCAGTGTTCATGGACTAGCACTGGGGCTTCTTCATGTCAGATGCTTAAGCACTGCCTTGATGTGCATAGTCTTCGGATGCTCCATTAAGTCTCTGAATGCCAGGGTGGCCAGTTTTCAGCTTCTCCCACCGGGCCGCATCTGGCCACTGTTCTGTGGCAAGCTGCACTCCCTCACTGCCACCAGCACTGGTCTTGGCAGTCTCTGCTTTCTGGATTATTTTTGCTCGTAAATTTGATTTCCAGAGCATGAAGGGCACTTCATCTCAGATTGTGTAGTTTGCTCTTCTGAACAAAATGGATTCCCTGTGTAAGCTGGTGGGAAGATAAGTTCAATCCAAAGGCCAGACTCTCCCTTTAGGGGAGTGTGTATGTGTGTGTGTGTGTGGGGGGTGTGTGTGTGTGTGTGTGTGTGTGTGAGAGAGAG